>NW_011495046.1:3533879-3534319 GCF_000754665.1 Bison bison bison | reverse complement strand
AGAAATATCAATAACCTCAGATATGCAGATGACACCACCCTTATGGCAAAAAGTGAAGAGGAACTAAAATGCCTCTTGATGAAAGTGAAAGTGGAGAGTGAAAAAGTTAGCTTAAAGCTCAACTTTCAGAAAACTAAGACCATGGCATCTGGTCCCATCACTTCATGGCAAATAGATGGGGAAACAGTGGAAAGTGTCAGACTTTATTTTTTGGGCTCCAAAATCACTGCAGATGGTGACTGCAGCCATGAAATTAAAAGACGCTTACTCCTTGGAAGGAAAATTATGACCAACCTAGATAGTATATTGAAAAGCAGAGATATTACTTTGCCAACAAAGGTCCATCTAGTCAAGGCTATGGTTTTTCCAGCGGTCATGTATGGATGTGAGAGTTGGACTGTGAAGAAAGCTGAGCACTGAAGAATTGATGGTTTTGAACT
>NW_011495046.1:3512188-3533779 GCF_000754665.1 Bison bison bison | reverse complement strand
GGAGAAGACTCTTGAGAGTCCCTTGGACTGCAAGGAGATCCAACCAGTTCATCCTAAAGGAGATCAGTCCTAGGTGTTCATTGGAAGGACTTATGCTGATGCTGAAACTCCAATACTTTGGCCACCTCATGTGAAGAGTTGACTCATTGGAAAAGACCCTGATGCTGGGAGGGATTGGGGGCCAGAGGAGAAGGGGATGATAGAGGATGAGATGTTTGGATGGCATCTCCAACTCGATGGACATGAGTTTGAGTGAACTCCGGGAGTTGGTGATGGACAGGGAGGCCTGGCGTGCTGCAGTTCATGGGGTCGCAAAGAGTCAGACACAACTGAGCGACTGAACTGAACTGAACTGAATATGTCACACAGTGACCTAGATCTTGGTCATGTGCATACTACTCCTCGATGAAATAAAAATCCTCAAGCATGTGACTTCCATCTCCTTTTCAGGTTCTATGTTAGTAACATAGAGCTGATCATGTATTGTTTCTTGAAAAGTGCTCTATAGGCATGAATACAATCAAGATTTATTAAGCACTTCATGTTTATCACTATGCTAAAGAGAGTAAAGTACAAGTAACACAGGAATAACTATATCTATATTTTTGTTTGTTGCTGTTGTTCAGTCATTAAGTCATGTCCTATTCTTTGGGACTTCCCTGGTGACTCAAATGGTAAAGCATCTGCTTACAATGCAGGAGACCTGGGTTCAATCCCTGGGTTGGGAAGATCTCCTGGAGAAGAAAATGGCAACCCACTCCAGTATTCTTGCCTGGAAAATCCCATGGACAGAGAAACCTGGTAGGCTACAGTCCATGGGGTCACAAAGAGTCTGACACGACTGAGTGACTTTACTTACCTCACTTACCTTACCTTATTCTTTGTAACCCCACGAACTGCAGCATGTCAGGCTCTCCCCTGTCCTCAACTATCTCCCAGAATTTGCTCAAATGCATATCCATTGAGTCAGTGATGTTATCTAACCATCCCATCCTCTACTACCCCCTTCTCCTTTTGCCTTCAATCTTTCCCAGCATCAAGGTCTTTTCCAATGAGTTGACTCTTTGCATCAGATGGCCAAAGTATTGGAGCTTCAGCTTCAGCATCAATCCTTAAAATGAGTATTCAGGATTGATTTCCTTTAGGATTGACTGGTTTGATCTCCTTGCAGTCCAAGGGACTCTGAAGAATCTCCTCCAACACCACATTTCAAAAGCATCAGTTCTTCAGTGTTCAGCTTTCTTTATGGTCAACTCTCACATCCATACATGACTACTGGAAAAATCCATAGCTTTGACTATAAAGACCTTTGTTGGCAAAGTGATGTCTCTGATGTTTACACTGTCTAGGTTTTTCATTGTTTTTCTTCCAAGGAGCAAGTATCTTTTAATTTCATGGTTGCAGTCACAGTCCGCGGTGATTTTGGAGCCCGAGAAAATAAAAAACATTGATCTTTTTACCTATAATTAAATCTATATCCACCCACTCATTTGGCTATCATTTATTGAGAACATTCCGCATGCCTAACACACCACACAAAAGTTCAAATATATCCAAAATGGCTACTCTTATCTCTAATTCATAGGTGAGGAAATAGACTCATGGAAATCCTGTGTCTTGCCCACAGAAGCACAGCTCCTGGTGAGAATGTTGGGATTGGAACTGTGGTCTATCAGGTTCCCAAGTCTGGGAGAGAGAAAGGAAGGAAGGAGAGAGGGAAGGAAAGAGGGAGATGAGAAAAAAAGGCATATAAATTTTAAAATTAAAAAATACATATAATACAGGTAATCAATTTAGGAAACAGACATTTGCACTTGCATGGGTGTTGAAAAGAGTGTCAGGGAAACACAGACTAAATGTGGTCACAGAAACTCACATTTTCTTTCATTGCCTAAAGAGAGGGAAAGCTTCTTACAAATGTGACTTGTTCTAGAGCACATCACAGCCCTTTAAAAACCTCAGTAAGAGAAATATCCTGGAAGATAAAATCCATGTAACCAATGGGTAGCCAACCTTTCTCAGAGGTACCACAATTGAGGCTTCATTGACATGGCACACAGAGCAGGACATCTGATAATAGCAGATGAGCTGGGGAACCTCACAGTCACTTGGCTCTACTGTACAAATATATAAAGGTATCAAAGTTAACAACTTATATAATAATACAGAATCACATAACGCCAGATGTGGGAGTTGATGTACTCCCAGGTCCTGCTTTGGGGGGCACTAAGATCTCTGCTACCCTGTTCTATTAATGTGGTTGTTCACTTAACAGAACTAAATGCTCAGTGCTTTCTTTCCCTGACATTCAATGTCTCAGTGAAACAAGTGGCACCCAATTTCCTCTCATCTCTGTGTACAGCAAAGCCACATGCGAAGCCATGCTTGGCAAATTTTTGTCTCTAAATGGTCAGATAGTAAATATTTTAGGCTTTGGGGGCTATTTAGTCTCTGATGCAACTATTCAATTCTGCTGTTTAGAGTGTGAAAGCAGCTACAAATAAAAAATAAAGGATAAGTGTGTCTGGGTTCCATAAACTTTATTTACAGGCACAGAAATTTGAATTTAATAACATTTTCATGTGTCAAAAAAATAGAATTCTTTTGATTTCTTGAACCCACTTAAAGATGTAAAAACTCTTCTTAACTTTGAACGAGCTGTGGGCTGGATTTGGCTAGGGTCTGGCTGACCCCTGCACTACAGCTCAGGAATCTTAGGGTGCTCAGACTCTTCTCTGTACTTAGGACAGCTTTGCAGACGGAAGTGGTTAGCTAACTCCATTAGTGCCTCTGAGCTTCAACTATTAATTGACATTATTTCTTAATTCCCAGCTATATTTTAAGGTATGAACCTAAGGAATTTTAAAGTCATTATGTGGGTGAGGGACTGTTAAAAATAAATCCTTCAGGTTTAGAAGTGGTAGAGAGGGAATAGAAGGTGTTAGCAGATGCAGGGATTTTCAGGCAAGCAGCTCAGAAAGCGTCAAGGTGTGCCGCGAGTGGCGCTAAAGGTCATGGATAGCACTGTGTGTCTTCTCTTTACGTACTTTATGCCTCTCATAAAATAAAGTTAGAGCAGTTTAATTTAACAGTCTAATTAGTCATGGATTTTTCATTTTATCTTTTTGTCTACGTGACACAAAGTTGAGACCTGGATTTGACTGTGGCTGGGAAAGGATATATACATATATATATATATTAGTAGTTTAAATGAGGGCTTTCGGACAGCAGCATCTAGATGGAAAGGGATCTGTTTGGTTGCTAGAGAGTTGGTGGGTGGGAGGAGATAGAGCTGTATATCTTCTCCAAAGAAGAGGTCCTGGAATTGGGGTGCCTGTTGAGTCTCACTTCAACATCATGCATTGCCATCATGATTTCATACCTGGTCAACAGACAGGGTAAAATCATGGTTGTATAGGCTGTATCCAGGTGTGGAGGTGCTGAGTTTATGTGTCTCCACTAACATTTGTTCTTCTTTGTAACAGTGTTCCCTGTGGGCTAAGCATGAGTTCCTTTTCTTTTTTCTACTCTTTTACATTGGAAATGGGGCAGGGGGGAGCTTGCCCAACAGATCTAGAAATCTAAAACCTTGGGATTCATTTTCTTAATTGGTTTTACACCTCTGAGCTACAGCATCAGGGGCTGGGGCAAAGATGAAGCCTGGAGTAAAGACTTGATCTTGAAACTCGACCAAGAATTGAGAGAGCCATCACCCCAGGGAGCTCAGTGATACTATACAGGTGCCCTCATTTTAGAACTGGAAGGATGGGAGACAGGCTAAAGGACCATGGTCGATTCATACTTTTCCTGTACAAGCCAGAGAAGTGACTACTTTTAAATCTGACTTTGTGATTTAATCCCTCTAGAAATATTTAATCCTCTTCCTCAACTCCAAGTGATCAGCCCCCAAACAGCAAAGAATATCCTCATAGATGTAATAGTTATCAGAGAATATACAGCTTTTCAAGCTGAAAATAAGATTTTTTTTTTTCCCTAATGGGCAATCTTGTCAAAACACATAGTAACTCCCTCAACTCATTACAAAGAAAAAAAAAATCCTTAGAAAGTCCATGTTTCCATTCATGCTGGAACAAATCTATCCATTTGGGAGGATCTCTCATTTACTTAAAAATAAGGTGCCAACAATTTCCTAAGCTCTGTTTTGTAAGGTAGCAGTAATAGACAAATATATTTTTTAGCATTTTAGTAAAGACAAAAAAAAATATGTCTCCTTTGGAAAACAAGTTGTTTTCCAATGATGTACATTCACTTATGTTTTGAAAAATAGTACTTTTAATTCTAAAAAGCAGACCTCTCCATACAGCAGAGTGTGTGCAGAGCTCAGTCTCCACTGGCCCTCCTTCCATGTTTTAGAGAAGGCTTCCACTTCCAGCACAGGGGTGTTCGGTTTAAAGGTTCTGTGACAGTTCTGAGTTCTGCTTCTGCTCCAGCTTTAAGGTGGGCTTCTTCTTCAGCTCACTGGGGATTGCAACCCTAAGGTCCTAGAGCCGGTCAACATCTCAGGCTAATTGTAGGAGTTGTCTTTCCCCACCCACAGAGATGAACACAGAGAAGTCAGTTTGGTAGTTACTCTGCCTCCTGGTGCCCTCCAGAACTGCTCCAAGAATCAACTAAGACAAGGGGTTGTTGTTGTTCAATCACTCAGTCATGTCCGACTCTTTGCAACCCCATGGACTACAGCACACCAGGCTTCCCTGTCCTTCACCAACTCCCAGAGCAAGCTCAAACTCATGTCCATTGAATCGGTGATGCCACCCAAATACCTTGTCCTCTGACATCCCCTTCTCCTCCTGCCTTCAGTCTTTCCCAGCATCAGGGTCTTTTCTAATGTCAGCTCTTCATATCAGGTGGCCAAAATATTGGAGCTTCAGCATCAGTCCTTCCAATGAGTATACAGGATTGATTTCCTTTAGAATCGACTGGTTTGATCTCCTTGCAGTCCAAGGGACTCTGAAGAGTCTTCTCCAACATCACAGTTCAAAAGCATCAATTCTTCGGCACTCAGACTTCTTTATGGTCCAGCTCTCACATCCATACATGATGACTGGAAAAACCATAGCTTTAACTATATGGACCTTTGTCGACAAAGTAATATCTCTGCTTTTTAATATGCTGTCTAGGTTGGTCATAGCTTTTCTTCCAAGGAGCAAGTGTCTTTTAATTTCATGGCTGCAGTCACCATCTGCAGTGATTACTGAGCCCAAGAAAATAAAGTCTGTCACTATTTCCATTGTTTCCCATCTATTTGCCATAAAGTGATGGGACCAGATGTCATGATCTTCATTTTTTGATTGTTGAATTTTAAGCGAGCTTTTTCACTCTCCTCTTTCACTTTCATCAAAAGTTCTTTAGTTCTTCTTTGCTTTTTGCCATAAGGGTGGTGTCATCTGCATATCTAAGGTTATTGATATTTCTCCCAGCAATCTTGATTCCAGCTTGTGCTTCCTCCAGCCCAGCGTTTCTCATGATGCACTCTGGATATAAGTTAAATAACCAAAATGACAATATACAGCCTTGACGTACTTCTTTTCCTATTCGGAACCAGTCCATTGTTTCATGTCCAGCTCTATTGCCTCTTGACCTGCATACAGGTTTCTCAGGAGGCAGGAAAGATGGTCTGGTATTCCCATCTCTTGAAGAATTTTCCACAGTTTGTTACAATCCACACAGGCAAAGGCTTTGGCGTAGTCAATAAAGCAGAAGTAGATTTTTTCCTTTAATCTCTCTCTTTTTTTCTAATTCTCTCTCTCTTTTTTCCCCCTATGATCCAACAGATGTTGGCAATTTGATCTCTAGTTCCTCTGCCTTTTCTAAATACAGCTTTAACATCTGGAAGTTCACGGTTCACATACTATTGAAGCCTAGCTTGGAGAATTTTGAGCATTATTTTGCTAGCGAGTGAGATGAGTGCAATTGTTTGGTAGTTTTAACAGTCTTTGGCATTGCCTTTCTTTGGGACTGGAATGAAAACTGACCTTTTACAGTCCTGTGGCCACTGCTGAGTTTTCCAGATTTGCTGTCATATTGAGTGCAGCACTTTCACAGCATCATCTTTTAGGATTTGAAATAGCTCAGCTGGAATTCCATCACCTCCACTAGCTTTGTTTGTAGTGATGCTTTCTAAGGCCCACTTGACTTTACACTCCAGGATGGCTGGCTCTAGGTGAGTGATCTAACCATCGTGGTTATCTGGGTCATGAAGATCTTTTTTGTATAGTTCTTCTGTGTATTCTTGCACCTCTTCTTAATATCTTCTGCTTCTGTTAGGTCCATATCATTTCTGTCCTTTATTAAAGTGCCCATCTTTGCATGAAATGTTCCCTTGGTATCTCTTGGAAAGATCTCTAGTCTTTTCTGTTCAATTGTTTTCCTCTATTTCTTGCATTGTTTACTTGGGAAGGCTTTTGTTTTTTATCTCTTCTTGCTATTCTTTGGAACTCTGCATTCAGATGGGTATATCTTTCTTTTTCTCCTTTGCCTTTCAGTTCGCTTCTTTTCTCAGCTATTTGTAAGGCCCCCTCAGACAACCATTTGCCTTTTTTGCATTTCTTTTTCTTGGGGATGGTTTTGATCACTGCCTCTAGTACAATGTTATGAACTCCTGTCCATAGTTCTTCAGGCACTCTGTCGATCAGATCTAATCCCTTGAATCTATTTGCCACTTCCACTATATAATGGTAAGGGATTTGATTTAGCTCATACCTGAAAGCCTAGTGGTTTTCCCTGCTTTCTTAAAGTCTGAATTTTGTAGTAAGGAGTTCATGATCTGAGCCACAGTCAGCTCCTGGTCTTGTTTTTGCTGACTCTATAGAGCTTTTCCATCTTCAGCTGCAAAGAATATAATCAATCTGATTTTGATATTGACCATCTGGTGATGTCTATGTGTCAAGTTGTCTTTTGTGTTGTTGAAAGAGGGTGTTTGCTAAGACAAGGGGATACTTACCCAAATCTTGGTGGAAGAATTATTTACATAACTGGGTACTGGCTTCTCATAACTGATTCTCTTCTTGAGAATGCAGGATCTGGGAAGTGAGAGGACAAGCAGAGAAAGGAAGTGGTCCTGTATGTGAGGGGCGTGGGTGGAGTGCAGGGCATGGCTCTGCTGTGTTCTTCCAGGTGAAATTAATTGGATACTGTAACTGGCAGAAACTGAGGCTTCAGATGGCTGTGCTCACTCTGGCTGAATCTTTTAATTGTTTGGACAGAGACTTGACTGTGGTTTTTTGTACCAGGCATCCTCCTGTCAGTAAGTTTGGGTTACTGTGGTTTTCCCTTTGCTGCTGGGTGGGCTCATGTGGTTCAGAAGCTGCAAGGCTTAGGGACTCATTTCCAGAGGAGCATGTCTTCAGAGAGAGACAAAAGGGTAGAGGGAAATTGAGACACTGAAGTGGTTGCATCCTTGCAGGCTTTTTGGGTTGCGTGGAATGGGCTGTGTTGCAGCCAAAAGGGAAACAAAGGATGGCCCAGAGTAAGCAGGTTCACTCAGAGACGAACCCTTGCTTCCTTGGGGAAGGTAAAGAAAGGGCACAGAACGGGGTGTAAGGGACCACGGGCACCTGTTATCGGTCATTAACAAACGACCATGTCCTGCTAATCTGTGATCATAAAAAGGCCATCTGCTAATGCTCAAAGGTCATTAAGATGCCAGCCGTATTTACTCTGTTCTCATTGGTTGGGGCAGCCATTTCTAAGAAAAAGGGAGTTTAAATGGTTATTGTGGTGGGGCCTGCTAATGCTGCTCTAGTTACAGGCCTGTCCGTGTTTTCATTATAAACCCGTGCTCTTGGTGATTTAAAATACAGCAACAAGAATAACAGGTTGATTGTATATGCATGCATGTGCACACATATGTGCATGTTCTTTTTCTCTGCACAGAGAGGAGAAAACGAAGTGTACCATCTTGACTTTATCCATGTTTAAAGATAACATGGATAAAGATTAGAAAAGAAAGGTCATTTCTTCATTTGGGATCTTTTTTTCTTAACCTGACCAGTGGATCTATTTTAGAGATTATAGTCTGCCTGCACTCCCTATAATAAAATTAAACATCTTCCCAAAGAATAACCATTATCCCAATTTGACAGAAATTTTTGGCTCTTCCATGCTATTGAGAGAATTGGATTACATGTGGATTGACCGAAAATGGGATTACAGTGTTGGGAATGCTCTCCATTGAGGGAACCTACTGAATTGAAGCTCATTTACTTCCCTTTCTGCATGCTTCTCTTGTCTTCCCAAAAGTTATCAGATGGGTTACCCAATTTATTTTGTTTCTCTGACCTTTTCGAAAGGATTTGTGTAAGTAGTTCTCTCTGAGGAGGAGAGTGGAGATGATTTCCTTTTTCTTTTTTTCAAGATACTAGTGAATTCACAGGAACTTGTCAGGGTGATAGGAACATGTTGAATGTTCAAAGGTATTGATAATATTAAAGCAGCTAGCCAGAGCTAAGTAATCTAATTTTTATGTATGTATACATTGCAAGTGTGATAGGTATCTCTCTAGAACTCTAAGAAACTGCTTGTTTTTCTCTTGCTCCTTCCTGCTGTTCTTTCTCTTTCTTTTCTTCTTCCTTATATATTTTCTTGTCTCCTTTTCTAGAAGTCTCCTGGAAAAGAAAAGATAAAAACAAAGCTCTGTGTGTAAACTAATGGACCAAAGGACTACAGGGCAAGTTATGTAATTCTGAAATCCCATTTGCTTGTGACTGGTGGTAAAGGTGGCTCTTATCACTGGGTAGGAGAAGGCAATGGCACCCCACTCCAGTACTCTTGCCTGGAAAATCCCATGGACAAAGGAGCCTGGTAGGCTGCAGTCCATGGGGTTGTGAAGAGTCGGACATAACTAAGTGACTTCACTTTCACTTTTCACTTTCATGCATTGGAGAAGGAAATGGCAACCCACTCCAGTGTTCTTGCCTGGAGAATCCCAGAGAAGGGGAGCCTGGTGGGCTGCCATCTGTGGGGTCGCACAGAGTCGGACACGACTAAAGCGACTTAGCAGCAGCAGCAGCATCACTGAGTAGCCTGACAGACCATATGTTGACTACCTGGCCATAGCAGGTGGGAAAGACAGAGTCCACTTGCAAAAATAGGAGTTTTAGCAATAATCTGTGTGTGTGTGCATGTACATGTGCATATATTTGGGGTGAAATAAGCAAGGATGGTCACACTTGCAAGGTTATATCAACACAGACCTGTTTGCTTAAGTATGATTTTCAAAACTCCAAGCAGTTTTATGTCTTCTGAGATTCTTTAGTGACGGAGACCAAGATTGGTGTTGGTTTTTCTTCCTTCATTTGTGATAAACCACCATTTCTCATCATATCCTTGCCTTTCATCTCTGCCAATTAACTAAGTAGCCAGAGCCTCGTTGTGAAAAGTTCTGAGTAGTTAGTGAGCTCTTTTTCTTCGGAGCCAAGTCAACGTGTCCTCTGGAGGCCTCTGAATGAGGGGTCTGTCCACTGCCCCACCCCTGTCTGCCTGTTCGCGCAGGCCTGGGCTTAGTCTTTCACATTCAGCGAGTTGCAAGCGGGGGAGGTGGTGGGAGTTATAGCATAGGGGGTGGGGTGGTGACCGCAGGTGGCTAAAGAAAGAGGGTCTTGTTCTCATGATGCTAAATGGCTGGTTAGCACTGCTTTTACTGTGAAATTCAGCTTCTGTCACTTCATGGCTAATTGCTTTATTATTCTCAGATCCAGATTGGACCTGATTTAGTTCTATCAGGAGCCATGACTCTCCCTGGCATTTGGCCAGGATCCTTTCGATCCTTTGATCTGAGGTTTTATAATCACATTACCGTTTAGACTGAGGCAGGAGGCACTGCAGCTTTGCTGCTGCTTTCTGCTTACAAGGGCACAGGTTTGCTCTGTAGGCAGATGGAGTGTGGCTCCGACCTGGGCAGGGTTTGAGGAGTGGCTTCTTCCCCGACCTGGGCAGGGTTTGAGGAGTGGCTTCTTCTCTGGAACTCAGTTTCTCCTGCTTGATCTTAGGTATCAGGAGCTTAATTTGCTTTCCTCCCTCCAATCAGCCACAAATGCACTTGCCCCTTCTTCCAGGGGGTTTATTTTCGGCCATCTCAACATTGAACTGTAGGTCAGGTTTTGCTCTTCTCTCTTGCCAAAGCTTTTTCTGCCCCAGCTGGCTGGCCTTAACGTGAAACAAGTCAACAGGTAGTTAAAGTGACCTCTTGTAATTGTCAGCAGAGGCTGACTGGCCCTGGTCGACTGTTCTGGGATCCAGATGCCAGGGCTGAACACGTTCAGCGGCGCACAGGCTGCGTCGTTAGTGTGCCTGGTGAGGGCGAGGGGCTGGGGAAGCTCCGGCCTGCGATTTTTAATAGGCTGGGCTGTAAAATGTCGGCCAGGCCCAAGTCCCAGATGCACCACAGAGCTGTTTTAGGCCCTTATTCCAATGCTCCACTTGTAACTATTTTTAACCTTATTAAAAAGGAGCGAACTGCTTCAGCCTCATGAGTGCATGCTAGAGTCTTGCAGTAAATTTCTTTGCTTTATAACTCCACCTTTGATTCAGAAGGCCAGCGGGCATGAGAACTTGGATAAACATAAATCTCCTCCAGATCTCCTCCAGGGATCCAGACGCTGTTAGGGACGTGCTGGAGACGGTCCCTGGGTCTCCAGCTGGAGCAGAGGGGACAGAGATGCTCCCCTCCTCGGAGTTTCAGGCAGCTCAATCTTCAATTCAATCTTGCAGAGACAGAATTTGTGGCATTTGTGTAATAGAAACACAGACAAAAGTCAGAAGCATACACCCAGGCAGGTGAAGTTTGATAACTTGAGCCCCACGTGACCAGTTTTCCAGCACAAGGTCAGCAGACCCGGGGAAGCCAACTGCAGGAGCGGGAGGCAGAAACCAGGCTGGCGTTATATGACTGAGGGATTTCTGTGTCTTTCCCTCCCACAGCCCCCCGTTGTCACATGGCAGCTCCTCTTCTATCAGTGCTAAGACCTAAAAATCTCATTTAGAATTTCTTCTAAGCTTTCTTGTTTGGAAAGTCTTGCTAACTTTTGAAAGGACTTTTGGGGGCTTGGCATAATTTTGGTCTGAAGTACCTGCATGGGTCTCTCTTTCGTAACAATTCAAAACAAAGAGATTCTTGCCTGCCATAATGCTTTGGGTTCAGGTACCCACTAGATGAAGAAGCCCAAACTGGACTAAGTTTCAGATTGTCAGCAAGGGGCCTGAGATGAGCTGATGTGATAGCAGAAGTTTTTGGCTTGGAACCTTAACAGTCATTGCAGAGTGTCTGCCCCATGCACTGCAAGAATGGAAGGAACATTGCAGAGGACCAATAACACAAGGCTTCTGTCCTCTGGTAGCTTATCCTCTTATTAGTGATGTCACATTCAGTTATGGAACTGTGTGGGACAGTGTGCTATACAGTTAACACCTGTGGAGATCAGAGAAGAAAATATTTGTGGAACCAAGATAGTTCAAGAAAGACTGATGAGAAAAGGGACACCTCAATTCTCAGCTACTGTTAAGTGTAGACTGCAATGAGCATCTGGTACTTTTGACTTTAAGGATTACTTCTCTCTATTCACTTCTGGCAACCACATTCTTTTTATTGCGGGGGCGGGGGGGGGGGAATAAATTCCACATAATTGGTTCAACTTGGCTGCCCCACCCACCACAGGACTGGGCATGTGGCTGAGGCCTTGTCAATCTCACCCTGGAGGCTGTATTGATTGGTTCAAGGATGGACACCTGACTCAATCTGACCAATCATAATCCTGAGACTTTCTTTACAGAGCTGTAGAGAAGGCTTGTTCTTTCCTCTGGATTTGTTAGGCTTGAAATGTGTGAGTAAGGTGTTGTTAGCAGTTCTGACACGGTGTGAAGAGAGTCAGTTTAAGCTCAACAGAGATAAGCAGAGCCGAGAGATGGAAAGATAAACAGACACCTTTTGGTAACATCATTTGGGCTTTCATATCTAGCTATGTCGGAAGACAGTTATATGGGATGATCATTTCTTATGAACTTGAGTCAGGTTCTTTAGTCCCTGATAACTTGAGTCAGGTTCTTTAGCTTATTACTGGGATTTGATCATAGAAATGTTTCAAGGAAGCAGAGTATGGTTTCTATGTTAGTACTGATGGCTCATAAACAGGATAACTTTACCCAAAACAAAACAGCATCAACAGAATCTATCACTCTGGCCAGCTCTTCTCTCTTGAAGACCAGCTACATGATAATGTATAGAATCAAAGCAAGATGAAATGTTTATTAGTACTGGACCCTGGGCTTCCTTTTTTAGAAATGTATTTATCAGGTTGAGTCCCTCCTCAGACCTTCCCGCAGAACCCACATTATTGCCATATATTCTGCCTAGAACACACTTTGAAATATGATACTTGGACCAGAACATTCAATTCAATAAATATGAACTCTGTGAGTCAGGCACTGTGCAAGGTCTGGGGGATGTATTGATAGACAAGACAGACATGGTCTCTGCCCTCACAGAACATATGGACTCAGTAAAATAGCATAAGCTGGTATTATTTAATCAGAGAAATTTTTCTGTGGAGTTAAATTTGTTAAGCACTCAGTGTCCAAGATCTCTCTCAAGGCTTTGTTTATCCACTGGGCCTCAGGACAGACTTGTCTTAAATATTGGTGATCCCTTATTTCTTCTTAGGGTTTGTCTGCTAGGGTAGCTGTGCTTGGTGTCATAAGCCATTGGCCTTGATTAATTTAAGTGTTAAACTCCTAAAGGTTGGACCATTTCTTTTACCTGGCTTTGCACAATGCTGACTGGAGGGTTATGCCCCAATTAAAAGGAAAAAAAAAAAAAGATTAAAAAGAAAGGAAGAAAAATAAAGAAATACTGTGCCAATTCCAGCTGAATTAGATCTAATGTCCTGTGTTCCCCTTACAATATTCTCCCCATGTTCTGTATTGACCTAGAAAGTAAAAATTGTACCATTGTTGTGTGCACGTTTATACTTTTAAGTAATGCTACACTCATGGTAGCAGAATAGGCTAGGCCAGGGTCCACAGTCCATGCTGGTCTGCCTCTCCTCTCATTTGTAAGAGTTGTAAAGTCAGACTGTGATCCAAACTCTGGCTCTATCAGTTAGTAGCTGTATTCTGATAGAGCTCTATCACTTAGTAGTCCTAGGTTGAGTTGCTTAATTACTGTGAACTTCAGATTCCTCAGTAAGAATTAAATGAAATAATGCATGAAAAATGTGTATCAAAATGCTGGCATATAAAAAAAATCTATAAAGGATGCTAGAATTAATATGTGGATGTATGATGAAAAACAGAATATTTACCATCTCTAAGTACATTCAAAAAACTAAGATCATGGCATCCAGTCCCATGACTTCATGGCAAATAGATGGCAAAACAATGGAAACAGTGACAGGCTTTATTTTCTTGGGCTCCAAAATCACTGCAGATGATGACTGAAGCCATGAAATTAAAAGACGTTTGCTCCTTGGAAGAAAAGCTATGACCAACCTAGACAGCATATTAAAAAGCAGAGACATTACTTTGTGGACAAAGGTCCATCTAGTCAAAGCTATGATTTTTCCAGTAGTCATGTATGGATATGAGAGTTGGACTATAAAGAAAATTGAGCACTGAAGAATTGATGCTTTTGAGTTATGGTGCCGGAGAAGACTCATGAGAGCCCTTTGGACCTCAAGGAAGTCAAACCAGTCAATCCTAAAGGAAATTAGTCCTGTATATTCTTTGGAAGGACTGATGCTGAAGCTGAAGCTCCAATACTTTGGCCACCTGATGTGAAGAACTGACTCATTGGAAAAGACCCTGATGCTGGGAAAGATTGAAGGCAGGAGGAGAAGGGGACAACAGAGAATGAGATGGTTGGGTGGCATCACCGACTCAGTGGACACGAGTTTGAGCAAGCTTTGGGAGTTGGTGAAGGATAGGGAAGCCTAGCGTGCTGCAGTCCATCGGGTTGCAGAGTTGGACACAACTGAGAGACTGAACTGAAGTACCTCCCCAAGATACATGTAAGTTAAAAAGGGAAAAATAGAAATTTTACATTGGAAAATCCTGATAAATAGCACCTTTATCATGTGATCAAAGTTATCAACATAATAAATAATGATGTTTGTTATATACGAGTGGGTCAAATCTAAATCATGTGCCTCCTGATATGATTCACTGAGAAGGACAAAGCAGCATTTGGGATACTCTGTCTTGAGTTTTATCTTCAGGAAGCAAGATTTGGGGGCAAACCCATATTGGGGGACACTTCAGAAAATAACTGGCCTTTACTCCAAAAGTATCAAGGTCATAAATGTTAAAAGACAAACTGAAGAACTGTCTAAATGCAATATCAAATCCAGGATTAGATACTGGACCAGATAAAAAGATCTAAATATGATTATAGGTAAAATTTGAATATAGTCTTCAAATATAATTGTAACATTGTTTCAATGTTAATTTCATGTCTTATGTAACTGTATAATGGTTTTGTAAGCTGAGGAATCTGGATGAAGGGTGTATGAACTCTTTGTGCTGATTTTATACCATTTTGAAGCCTGAAATTATTTCAAAATGATGCAGGTAGTGGGCATTCAATAAGCCATGTTGTGACTGAGGAAATCATCCTGAATCTGGGCCAGCAATTTAGATAAGGTTGGCAGTTTTGAGGGCTTCCCTGGTGACTCAGAAGGTTAAGAATCTGCCGCAATGCAGGAGACTTGGGTCCAATCCCTGGGTCAGGAATATCCCCTGGAGGAAAGCATAGCAACCCACTCAAATATTCTTCCCTGGAGAATCCCATGGACAGAGGAGCCTGGTGGCCTACAGTCCATATGGCCACAGTTGAATGCTGTGTTTGTAAATTCCTCTGCTGAAAGGTCTGGTAGCTCTGTGAGGTTTTGCAAGGGTGTTCCTAGGCAGATCTCTGTCTGGTTCTCTCCCTAAAGTATGTCCTTCATCTCTATAGCTCCTTTGAGGAAGAAGTTACTCTCTGACAGTTTTTGGAAATGAGGATCCTCCTTTTAAGTCAGTGAGATTGTCCAGTTGACAAAGATTCACCCAGAGCTCTCTCTGTAACTCAGCTACTAATTGTGTTCTGGAATCTACAATCATTCTTTCAATTGCTTGACCTTGCCTCTCGATCACAGGAAATGAGAAATTATTATGGACTTATAACAATTAAAAATAGAACTACCATATGATCTAGCAATCCCACTCCTGGGCGTGTACCTGGAGAAAACCATAATTTGAAAAGATTCACACATCCCAGTGTTCACTGCAGCAACTGCAGCACTATTTGCAATAGCCAGTACATGGAAGCAACCTAGATGTCCTTCGACAAGGAATGGATAAAGAAGATGTGATATATATAATGTACTACATATATACAATGAAATACTACTCAGCCATAAAAAGAATGAAATAATACCATTTGCAGCACCATAGATGAACCTAGACATTAACTCACAGGTGGCAGGCATAAAAGACAAGTGAAACTACGAAGAGTGGAGTTGCCAGTGAGGAGCCTGGCCATTCCCTAGGCGTCTTTAATGTGCTTGTTAGGAGTTGCATCCAAAACGCGGCAATCTTCCAATTCTGAATTTTGCTCATGCCTGCTGAACATGGACTGCCCTGTAAGTGTGAGTCAGTGGTGATGGTCTCACAAGGAACGTTGCGAGGTTAACAAATACAATTTGTAATGTGCACTGCAAGTATGAAGTGCCATAAAAATGCTAATGAATGGTAATGCCTGTCCACTCCTTAGCGGCTGGCGCAACAGGCCAAAGACAACAATAAAGAGAGACTCCTTTTGAACACACAAATGCAGTCCTATTCATCTGGCCTCATGCCTGCCACCATGGGCGTCTCCTGCTCAGCCCTCATTATTCACCCAACAACTTCCTTTCCTTCTCTGTCTGGGTCTGCAAGCTGCAGTCTGAGCAAAGAAAGATTCCCTGAAACCTTTTGGTGCCATCAACAACAGCAGCAGCGATGAAAGTTTGGCTTGAAAAATATATTCAAAGAATGAAAAAATGAAATGGAAATCTATCATTATGGATGTTTGGGAGAGAGAAAGGGGGAAAAAAAAAAAAAGACCTGGGCTTTGTTTTGCATTTTGGTAAGAAATGATATATAGCTACATGGTAAAAACAGTTTTATTAAAAAGATCCTCTAGCCCTGAATTCCAAATACGAATTGTACCCTCTTATCATCCAGTCACTTTAGAATGAAAGTTAAAAATGCTGATACTGTGGAACTAGCCCTTGGTATTATATCTCATAGCTGATATATTTGTCTAATACTTTGGTTTTTGAAGGCCCATTACTCAGGCCCAGTGCGCAGGGCTGTTCATTTTAATCCTTTCTGGTTAGTGAAAGCAGGGATGCTAGGAAGAGCTTATAGATAAGATTGCATCCTCTTCTTTTGTATGTAGGTAGGTAGTGGGGTATAAACTAGATAGCAAAACAAAGGGAGTTTTCATCACCCTGAGAAAAGGGTTTTGACCTCAGATTTATGGGCTTTTGTTTAGGGGGACCCTGCTAAAAATGAGGTTCTATGTTGGTCAGAAGGAATCTTTGCTTTTGCAGAATGGAAAAATTTAACAGCCCAATAAGGGTTCACCTATATGTATAACTGAGAGTTCAGGGACTTTGATCACTTTAGGTTTGCAATAGAGCAGATGTAGGATTGTATCATGTTTATTCTGTCCTCTTAAAAGGATCCTCTTTTTTCATTTAAGCAATATATCGAGGACCAGTCAGAGGGCGTGGGCCTCCTGTGCTGTCCTGTGCTGTGAAACACGGGACAGTTACAGGGTTTTTACTCAATGGTTCCTTCTGGGCTCCATGAATAGTTCAAAAGGAGGGTGGCTAAGTGATCTACACTAAGCTGTTTAACAGGGCTAATACTGGTTTGGTTTACACAAAGCCGTCCAGCAATTATATTGATGCTTGACAGTGTTATCATCATTATTTATTTTGCTATAAGCTAGATTTATAGCATTTGTAATACTAAGCATAAGAAACATTAATAGCTTTACTAATTATATCACTACTTTACAGATATAAATAGCGATAAAAATGCCAAGCAAAGTGAACTAGTAAAACATTTTTAAGAGAATTTTAAAATCGGTTGCTGATTGACGACTTCTTTGGTGAGCCTTGAGGCTTAAACGGAGAAGAGAACCTTCTTTGGAGATTTAAGTCTTGCTTTCCTGCCTGTTCATAATGATCAGAAAGTAATTCTGCCTTAACCTGATTGTAATCAACCGAATCATGTGTTTAGGGTGGGGTCAGTGAAATAAAATTTGGGATCTGAGCAAAATTAAAATCCAAGTATGGAGAAGGAAAGAGTGAGGGACAGACAGACAGACAGAGATGATCACACATGGTGTGGGGGATTAAAGAGAAGAGAATAGCTAACATCATGCATCTCCCTATTCTGGTATTGACCTCGCCCTGTGTTCTCCCCGTGTTCTCTCTTGTAAATGAGGATATCAAGTAAAGAAAAGGAGTTAAATCCACTGCCTTTGCCACAATCACTAGTGGAAATCCATGAGCAGTTTAAGTTCTGGACAAATAAAAAGACCAAACTGGGAATGGAGGGCCTTGTGCATAAGGTTGGGTAGGCAGCATGCCTGATCTGCCAGCTGAAACAGTGGGCAACAAGCTTTGATGCGTTGCACCTTTTAGAATTCCTGAGGTCCTTTCTGTTGATTGACACAGCAGTTCAGCTCCCAAAATGCCTCCGCCTACAACAGGGGCTGCCTGCTTTTGTAAAGTTACTGGAAGGTAGCCACACCCATTGAAGTATTGTCTATGGCTGCTTTTGTGTTACCACATGGAGTTGGGTAGTTGCAACAGAGGCCTTATGGCCCACAAAGCTGAAAATATTTACTATTTGACTATTAAAAAAAAAAAAAAAAGATTACTCTGAAGTGTCCATTTTTCTAATTATTTTTCACTGGAATTCAATAGATGTGCCCATTTCAAAAATTTTCCTTGCCTATCCTAGGGCTATCTGAGCATCAGAAGACTAAGATGGAGTTGGTGGATGGAAGGAATGATGCTAAAGCTGAAACTCCAGTACTTTGGCCACCTCATGCGAAGAGTTGACTCATTGGAAAAGACTCTGATGCTGGGAGGGATTGGGGGCAAGAGGAGAAGGGGACGACAGAGGATGAGATGGCTGGATGGCATCACTGACTCGATGGATGTGAGTTTGAGTGAACTCCGGGAGTTGGTGATGGACAGGGAGGCCTGGCATTCTGCGATTCATGGGGTCACAAAGAGTCGGACACGACTGAGCGACTGATCTGATCTGATCTGATGAAAAAGAAGCCCCTTCTGTTTGTGCAAAACAAGAAGTGTGATCCTTCAAGGAAGGGCCTTAGGTTGCATTAGATAATTCTGATTTTAAATGTCTAATCTTAAAGCTATAACTCAGGGATAAAAGAATGTGAGTATTTTTATTTGTGGTTTGTGGAGGGTCTTATTGCATTTCTCCATCTTCTTAGAGCTAGCCAAGAGGTTCATAGTAGAGAATAGCTCACCTAAGCCAATTTGAATGAATTCTCCATCACCACCTCCCCGAAGAAAATTCCTAACATGGAAATTCATTTCAGCAGGAGAGGTCTCTATTTTCGAAATGTTTTGACCTGATTTAGAGGCTAGATATAAATAAAAAGGAGGGAGCTGTGTAGTCACTAAACTTATGATAAAATATTGGAGAGCTCACACATACTGGATGCAATCTAATAATATTTGCAAAGTAGACATTGTATTTCTGTTGCTTTCATTTCCCTCTTAACAGTTGTTGAGTTTTGCATCACAACTGATCTCACGGTTGCCCCTGTAGAATCCTGTACTCTGTAAAGTCTAGTTGAAGTTTTACCGCTTTCATGACTAGTCCTCAACCAACTCAGCTGAGGATAGTGGAGAACTTTAAGGCTTTGCCATCCTCTAGATACTCCAAAATTCACATCATGGTTTATCCATGACTTGCGGTGGGCAATGAACAATTGACTGATCTCATCTAAGTTTTCAGTTCCTTTTTTGTAAATGAATAACAAGTTCAAATCTCAGAGTTGTTATGAAGATTAAATGCGGTGGTGCCAGAAAAGGGTTTGGTGCTGTGTGGTTTTTTTTTTTTAATTGCTTAATTTATGTATTGGCTGCACTGAATCTTCCTTGTTGCCTGAAGGTTTTTCTCTAGTTGCAGTGAGCGAGGCTACCCTTGGTTGCATTGTGCTGGCTTCTCATTGCAGAAGCTTGCTGTGGAGCCTGGGTTCTAGGGCACCTGGGCTTCAGTAGTTATGGTGCATAGGCTCATTGCCCCATGGCATGTGGAATCTTCCCAGACCAGGGGTTGAACCTGCATCCCCTGCATTGACAAGTGGATTCTTAACCATTAGACCTCCAGGGAAGTCCAGGCTTGGTGGTTTATAATAAATGATGAGAATAAGTATCCATTTTTTTAGGTTCAGAGCTTCTATTTTAAATGACAACAATTGTCCGTACCAATTAAGTGACACTTTCTGTATACTGTACTATGTTTTTAGTTTCTCTTTTCATTTACCTATTTCATCTACCTAGTTGAATTCTGAGCTTTTGAGAATAAGCATCCCATTTGTGTGTCTGTTCAAGTGTTGTACTTAATGTATATTTGGGTTGATTCTGGGTCTTTTATATGTTGGGTGAATGTGGTGGGAAACCTAGCAGAGACTATGTGTATTTTGCAAGCTCTCTATATTGAGACTGCCCTGGTGATGGTCAGGGCACAGAGAGCCTGCCTTGTCGAGGTGTGATGAAATAGTCAGGTGTCTACATTTGCAAAATGGGAGAGATGTATAAAATGGAGATCATTTTGAAATGTATGGTCCTAGTAATGAGGGCCTGAATCTCTGGTCTTTTCTCTGTCCACAGCCTGGTGAAGATACTGCTTTCCCATACAACCCTGAGATTAGGCTATCAGTGAAGATAGATCACTTAACAAATTAATTATTCCTTCAGTAGGGAAGACAGTACTGAAATTAATTTTTAAAATCTATTATCTTTAGATTCCCATTCTCATCCATGAATATATCAATATTTCAGTAAACATCTTTTGAAATATAGCTTACATATAATAAAATTCACTTTTTTAGGTATATAGTTCTAAGAATTTTGACAAACTTATGCAATGCATAACCTTTACTATAATTAAGATAGAGTGTTTCCATAATTCCCTAAATTTTCTCATTCCTCTTTGTAGGCTGTTTCTCTCTTTCCATTCATGTCTCTGGAAGTCTCTGATCCTATTATTGGCCCTGTAATTTTGAGAATGAATCACACATGTGTCTTTTTGAATCTGACTCCTTTCAAGTATTTCAGAAATGCTTTTGAATTTGATTTATTTATGCATTCACCACTTAGACATTTGGGTAGTTTCCAGCTTTTAATAATTATAAATGAAAGTGCCTTAAATATGTGTGCACAGGTTTGTATATGTTCCTATATGAAGACATGGGTGTGGAATTCACTTGAATCTGGGTGTATGAGTCTGGGTATATGACCCAGCATACTGGGTCATAATGTAAATGTATGTTTAATTTATAAAAACCTATAAAATCATACTCCAAACTGGTTTTCACATTTCCCATTTCCTTCAGAAATATATGAACATTCCAGTGGCTCCACATCTTTCTTAGCATTCTGAATTGTCAGTTAAAAAAAAAAAAAAAAGAGCAGTTATAATAAGTGTCTCAGTATCTCATAGATTTAATTTGTATTTCCCTGATGGCTATTATGTTGAGCAATTTTTCATGTGTTTCATTTCATATGTCTTCTTTGGTGAAGTGTCTGTTCAAATATTTTGCTTTTTTTTTTTTTTCATTTTTTGTTTTATTTTGGGGGGAAGGAGGAGAGTGTCATTTGTGTTTGCAATAGGCATGTTTAATTGTACCATATTTTTGCAGTCAAAACATACAATTTCATAACAAGAAATCACAGCGAATCAGTCAACCTCCCCACCCCACCCCGCATCCCTTTGGAATCTTCCTTTCAGTACTCCATATATGTAAACTTCATTAGAAGCAAATTACCTAAACGTCTAGGGTAAGTTACCGCTAAGACTTTCTTTTTTTTTGTTAATTTTATTTTATTTAACTTTACAATATTGTATTGGTTTTTGCCATATATCAAAATGAATCTGCCACAGGTATACATGTGTTCCCCATCCTGAGCCCTCCTCCCTTCTCCCTCCCCATACCATCCCTCTGGGTCGTCCCAGTGCACCAGCCCCAAGCATCCAGTATTGTGCATCTAACCTGGACTGGCATCTCGCTTCATATATGATATTACACATATTTCAATGCCATTCTCCCAAATCATCCCACCCTCTCCCTCTCCCACACAGTCCAAAAGACTGTTCTATACATCAGTGTCTCTTTTGCTGTCTCGTATACAGGGTTATTGTTACTATCTTTGTAAATTCCATATATATGCGTTCAGATCAGATCAGTCACTCAGTCGTGTCCGACTCTTTGTGACCCCATGAATTGCAGCACGCCAGGCTTCCCTGTCCATCACCAACTCCCGGAGTTCACTCTGTCTC
>NW_011495046.1:3496077-3512088 GCF_000754665.1 Bison bison bison | reverse complement strand
CACATCCATCGAGTCAGTGATGCCATCCAGCCATCTCATCCTCTGTCGTCCCCTTCTCCTCCCACCCCCAATCCCTCCCAGCATCAGAGTCTTTTCCAATGAGTCAACTCTTCGCATGAGGTGGCCAAAGTACTGGAGTTTCAGCTTTAGCATCATTCCTTCCAAAGAAATCCCAGGGCTGATCTCCTTCAGAATGGACTGGCTGTATCTCCTTGCAGTCCAAGGGACTCTCAAGAGTCTTCTCCAACACCACAGTTCAAAAGCGTCAATTCTTCGGCGCTCAGCCTTCTTCACAGTCCAACTCTCACATCCATACATGACCACAGGAAAAACCATAGCCTTGACTAGACGAACCTTTGTTGGCAAAGTAATATCTCCACTTTTGAATATGCTGTCTAGGTTGGTCATAACTTTCCTTCCAAGGAGTAAGCGTCTTTTAATTTCATGGCTGCAGTCACCATCTGTAGTGATTTTGCAGCACAGAAAAATAAAGTCTGACAGTTTCCACTGTTTCTCCATGTATTTTCCATGAAGTGGTGGGACTGGATGCCATGATCTTCGTTTTCTGAATGTTGAGCTTTAAGCCAACTTTTTCACTCTCCACTTTCACTTTCATCAAGAGGCTTTTGAGTTCCTCTTCACTTTCTGCCATAAAGGTGGTGTCATGTGCATATCTGAGGTTATTGATATTTCTCCCGGCAATCTTGATTCCAACTTGTGTTTCTCCCAGTCCAGCATTTCTCATGATGTACTCTGCATATAAGTTAAATAAGCAGGGTGACAATATATAGCCTTGACGAACTCCTTTTCCTATTTGGAACCAGTCTGTTGTTCCATGTCCAGTTCTAACTGTTGCTTCCTGACCTGCATACAGATTTCTCAAGAGGCAGGTCAGGTGGTCTGGTATTCCCATCTCTTTCAGAATTTTCCACAGTTTATTGTGATCCACACAGTCAAAGGCTTTGGCATAGTCAATAAAGCAGAAATAGATGTTTTTCTGGAACTCTCTTGCTTTTTCGATGATCCAGCAGATGTTGGCAATTTGATCTCTGGTTCCTCTGCCTTTTCTAAAACCAGGTTGAACATCAGGAAGTTCACGGTTCACATATTGCTGAAGCCTGGCTTGGAGAATTTTGAGCATTACTTTACTAGCGTGTGAGATAAATGCAATTGTGCGGTAGTTTGAGCATTCTTTGGCATTGCCTTTCTTTGGGATTGGAATGAAAACTGACCTTTTCCAGTACTGTATTTTCAGCTTCCTGATAAAATGCCCTACATGATCTAGCCCTTCATCTATTGTCTCAAATACCATCTCCCCCTTCAACTCCATGCTTACTCTTTCTCTTGTCTCCTTGGAGATGAGGACACATTCCAAACATACTCTTGCCTCAGGGCTTTTGACATAGGGCTCACTTTACCTGGTGAATTCTTACCTTATAAACCTGCATGGCTTTTGCTTGGCTCTCTCCTTCACTTCCTTCAGGTTTCTTAAGTTCTTGCATGTGTGCTTAGTCATGTCCAACTCTTTGCAATCCTATGGACTCTAGCTCGCCAGACTCCTCTGTCCGAGGCATTTTCCAGGCAAGAATACTGGAGTGGGTTGCCATTTCCTTCTCCAGGGTATCTTCCCAACCCAGGGGTTGAACCTGCACGTTATTTGTCTCCTGAATTGCAGGCAGATTCTTTACTGCTTGAGTCATCGAAGAAGCCCAGTTTCTAAACTAACGTCACCTTATTGAGTAGGCCTTCACTCACCAGCCTTGGTAAAATACATCTAGTTCCTCCATGTCCTCTGCCTTATATTACTTTGCAACATTTATCACTACCTCATAGGCTAAATTTTATACACTTATTTTATTTATTGCCTGTCTCCTCCCACTGAAATGTAAGATCTGTGAAAGTAGAAACATATAGAAACGTGACCTGTTTTGTTTCTCTGCTCAATTCAATAACTGGGAAAACTACCAAGGATATAGCAGACATTCAATAAATTGTGGGTAAAATGAACAAATCTTAAGGAGAAAGGTAAGAAAAATGCTAATTAGCTTGAGTTTTCAGACAGGCCCGTGTATCTTTCCAGATCTAGTCTGCTCCCAGTACTTAAAAGTTTATAAAGCTTTTCTCTCTTGGCCCAGGTGAGCTCCTAAACTGAGCTTCCTTAGCCTAAAGCTGTGTAGCATTTCCAAATAGAGGCAATGATCCTTTTCAAAGCAGCCCCAAGATGGCAGCAAACAGAGGTGGCAGTGGCTGCCTTTGTTTCAGGCTACTGCCTCGTTTCTTTTGCTTCTGACTGGTTTATTGATACCAAGAAGTAAAAGGCTCCTTGAATCTGAGGATTCTGGCTCAGGTACACTTTGTGCATGGGTTCAGACTCCTCTTTCTGGGGCTACTCCAGGCTTATATTTTACTTGCCCTTGCTTTCTCCTGTTGCACACTCAGACAGGACATTTAACTGATTGCTTTTCCCTAGGGCTTTTCTGAGTAGATTGGAGGAGCCTTGAGGAATGGTGGTTTTCCATCATGCCGTTGGGTGGGCTGTCCTTGATCGATAGTTCTCCCAGGTGAGAACCTTTAAGAAGTGCCCCTCTTCTTTTGGGGGACTTAGATCATAGTGGAGTCAAGGTGGCTTCTCCATTCTTCCCCATGCTTCTGTGTTCCTGCTCATAAAGTGTTTTCCATACCTGGTTCATATCTACAGACCTTCCTGAGTGTGAATATGCCAGAACCTACTCTGGTTGGGATTAATTGGGGGAAATAGAAAAATTCTTAGGAAAAATAATCAACTATAATCAACAGATCAAATGAACAACAACAACAAAAAGCCACAAATCTGCTTTTAAATGAAGAATACTTTATAATTATCAAAAAAAGAAAAAAATCCTAGAAATGTAATATTTCTCTTTTTTACTTGATATAGATATTCAGATTTTCCAATACATTTTCAACTCAAAAATTATTGGAAGAAAATGACAATCTAACCTCCATTAGTGAAACACAAAACAGTATTTGGGCCTTTTTATTGTCAAAATTTCACAAATAGGAAAGGGTGTATTAAAGAGCATAGATACGCCATCTGGAGCATCTCCCTTGGGCTGAGTTCCTTTATAAAGGCCTTGCAGATTCTGGTTTTCAGAAATCTTTTAAGCTGAGCATGTTTCAGAACTGATCTTTGCCTCCTCAGTGATCTTAAGCAAAATTATGAAAATCTTCCCAAATCCTGATTTTATAACACAAGAAATACTGACAGTGATGCTTCAGGAGGTTAATGATGGTCTAATTATCTTGCACCAATAAGGAAAAAGAGTCAGACTTTTGGCAAGATTGTGTCAGAACTAGTCAGATAATATAGATATTTCTACCTCCACGCATTTTCTAAAGGGGGATGTAGCCGCTTTAATTAAATGTTATATGAATACATTTCAAACAGATCCAAACACAGGGCAAACTCTGTTTCAGAACTGCTGTTCCTACATTTAAAATGTATTTGAAATGTAATTAAAAAAAAGATAATGGGAAAGAAAAACTAAAATAACTCGAAACAAGCAGAATATAGTAGCTCATCATTACACTAATATATCAAACAATGTGATCTTAGCTTAATTATCCCCTTTGAGAGTTGAGAAAACTAAGCACAACCTTCAATTTACAGCTGTTTGGTGCCGGGAACCTGAATTATTATTGAAGGAGAAGGGGGAAAAAGTTTATTTATTGTGACCTCCACTCAGTTTTTATTCATTGTGGAGAATCTGTATATTCACAAATGAGGGCTATTCATCCTTAGACCACAGCATTCTTCAGCTGTCCAGGCCTCCATCAACTGCACATCTCCAGCTTTTGTGTTCATCTCGAAGGCTCTTCATCCAGATTGTTCATCATCTTGATGGTTGAGCTTTATCTTGCTTTTGTGCAGCTGCATTCCGCTTATCCAAAGTGCTGAGGGAGACAGGGAGAAGGGGAGAAAAAAGAGCGAGCAAGTGAGCGAGCGAGCAAGCGGAGAGAGTAAGTAGGAGAGAGCAGGAGAATAGAAAGGAGAAAAAGCAATGGCCGGTGCACATATGAGGATAATTTGTAGTTTCTCAATAATAATATTAAAAAAAAAGAGGACAGGCTAATTACTGGCTTAACTAGGGCAGCCTGTGGATCTTCATGTCAAAAGGACTGCCGTAATTATTTGCCATCAAAGCACATTCATATTGTGGCACAAAAGAAGGGCCTTTTGCAAATGGATCTTGCTAATAAACAGGGCTGAGAGGAGCATTATGTGTCTCCCTGGTTGCAGGCACATTAACACAGCGACATGGAGCATAACTCGGGGCCTGAGGAACAAAACACCAGAACGGTAATTATGCCCATCCCCGCCCCAGCCTCCCTCGCCATTCCCTTTGTGTTGGATGAGGAAGCAGAACACGACCTATTGGAGGGCCCAAGGCAGGCTATTAGTGACCCCTGAGCCCTGACAAGGTGCCTCTGTTCTTTTAAAAGCCTGCCTCTTGATGTCAGGAGGGTCACGTGGACCAGCCGGCTCAGCTCGAAATGGTCCAGCAAACACTTCAACCTTAAAGACACCTGGAAGGTCATGACCAATTTAATGCAGATGAAGACAGCAGACACAGGGCTCTGTCGAATCCTGAAGCGGAAGTTTCCCCCTCGCTCTTTTCTTCTTTGTCCACACTTGCTCATGTATTAAAGTCCTCAAAACTAAATTCAGGGGGAGAAAAGTTCTCTTTCTGTTAGTGCGCGAAAAGGGTCTTAGCCGGGGCGGGGGGGGGGTGGGGGTGGGGGAGGTGAATGCAAATTCAGCCCCGTGAATTAACCTACTTCTTCTGGCAGATGTAAACACACTGATTTCCCACAGGTAGGGGTCACTGAGGGGAGCAGAGTGCTGCCTTCCTTGCTTCTTGCTAGGCAGGTGGTGAGAGGTTCATCAGCAATAGAAAGTCACCTGTGAGCCCGTCTGCCCGATTCTGGCAGCCACTGGAGCTGCAAGCCATCTCTGAAGGCTCCTGGCTTGCTCTGGTTTCACACAGAGCGGTTGATAATAAGGAAGAGCCAGTAATTAGCTTGGAAAATGTACCTGAGACCATCAGGATTCCCTTTCCTTCCTCTTCCCGTTCCCTCTTGCCACTTTTCTGTGAGAGAAGGCTGTTCTGAAATGGAGGGGCCATCCAGAACCCAGCCTGTGGGGGAAACGATTCTATTTTACATGCACTAGAAGCAAACCGGATCCCTATTAAGTCTTATTTTACCAGCAGAGAAATTAAGGGTGACAATTTGCATTGCAAAACGATTCTCGCTTCGCAAATGTGGGCTTTCCTGAGTATTTAAATATTTAATTATTTGAAAGGTTGGAGGTTGATGAACTTCAAGTTAAAAATGTTATGAGCCATTTCTAATGAAGGCTCTACTAGGAACGAGAAACAATGAAAGATGTGTATCTGTGAAAAAAAAGGATTAAGGGCTTTTAGGATTTGATTTAACTGCGCAACAGTGTGTCCTCTGTCTGAAGCAGATTGAGTTTAGCGAAGTAACATTCTTAGATTGTAAATCTCCCAATAGTTAATAAATCAATCAATTTCTCTGCTTACTTCTCCCCTCCTCTCCCTCTTTCCCTTCTTTCCCCCTTTCCATCTTTCTGCCTCTTTCCCATTGCTCCCCGCTCTCTCTTTCTCCAGATAATTTTCACATAAAGGGATTGGGGTAGAGATATACTAATTACAAACTTTAAAATTTCGAACAACTATTAAGGGTAAAGCAAAAAAAAAAAGTTTACACCACACTGTTCTTTTTATTTCTAACCCTGACTCTTTCTCTGGAACTTTAAACTCCTATATCCAACTGCTGTCAAGAGACAAGACCTCTTTTATATCTAGTAGACATCTCACTCAGCATATTCAGAATGGAACTCTTGATCTGACGATGCTCCCCCTCTTCGCCCCCAAATTGCTCTATTCACAGTTTTCCTAACATCAGCAGATGGCTACTACAACCTTCTGAGGCTTCCGTCAAAAACCTGGTGTTCATTCATGTCTCCTTTCTTTCTCTTACTACATCCAGTCTGAGCCACCATCACCTCTTACCTCCACTATTTCAGTAGCATCCTAACAGGTCTCTTGCACCCTTTCCTCCCCTCCTAATTTGCCAACCAGAGTGGTTCTTCTAAACTTTCCTGGTTCTTCTAAATATGTCACAAGTTTGTAAAAAATGTCCATGCGGTTCTGACTTTATCTCCTACTTTTCCTTCCCTAGATCATTCCGTTCCAACTGCGGTGCCCTCTAATTTTTCCATGAAACATAGTGAGAGTACACTCCTCTTAGCTCACTCAACTCACTGACCTCCAAGTCAGCTGTCAGAACTTACTTGCTCAGTAAAGACTACCCTAAGTACCCTGTTTAAGCCTGCACCTGGCCGCTACCTCCCTGGATCCCTCATGCCCTGGATGCATTTTTTCAGTCAAATTTGAACATACTATGTAATTTTTATTTAGTTAGTTATTCTTTTTGTTGTTCATTTTTGTCTCATGAGCTTTAAGTTGGTAAAGATCTGTGTTTTATTCAGTTATGTATCACTAAGTACCTAGAATAGTGTCTAAAATAGTAAATGCTCAATAAATATTTGTGTCATGAATATTTAATAAATGAATTGGTAAAATTTAAGAAAATAGAGACCTAGAGTAATGATTTAAAGATTTAAAGGAAAATAAAGAAAACCTCAGAAATTTTCAGAAGGAAGAGCAGATCTTGCTATAATAAAACAGATCTAGAATGAGAACGCAGGTCACTAGATTACCTTTAATATATAGTTTTTATAGAGCTTTCATCTTCAGTTCCTTATCAGGGGTTGAGGGGGAGCTGCAAGTTCCAACCCTGTAATCACTGGGTCTCTGCGATCAGCTGAGGGCCCCACCTGAGGCCTCCCAGGGGCCTCACCCTAAATCACCTCATTAGCATAAACTCAGATGTATTCACAAGGAGCACTTTATGTGTAACACTGTTCCCCACCCTCCCAAGTCATCCCCAACAAGGGCTGTTGTTCAACTGCTAAGTTGTGTTCAACTTTTGGTGACTCCATGACTGCAGCACTCCAGACTTGCCTGTCCTTCACCATCTCCCAGAGCTTGCTCAAACCCATGTCCATTGAGTCAGTAATTACATCCAATCACCTCACCCTCTGTTGCCTGCTTCTCGTCCTGTCTTCAATCTCTCCCAAGGCTACTTCTACTCTGTCACCGAAGCCGATAGAATGAGACCTAGTTCAGCACAGAAGGAAAGGATAGGTTTATTCTTTTATTAGAGAATGAACGGAGAGGTGGTAGAACAGGATCTTCCTCCCGAAAGCCGTAGGCAGGCGGGACTGCTTTACGGGGATCTCAGGACCCGGGGAGGAGGGGAGCGCTGTCAGGGCCGGCGCAGGTGTGCTCACTCTCGCGGTGCTGTGTGTAGATTTTCTGCACATGGCCCGCTGCTGCCATCTTGAAATGAGGTATTAAGTACAGAACTTGTTTGCAAGATGGTGGAGCTGAGATGTCAGCCAAGTCATTTTGCACCAGGAGGTCTGGACTCCAGTGCTGGGTACAAGACCTCACAGGCAGCCTCCTGTGAGCAAGTGAAACTAGACAGAGCACAAAGGAAAAAAGTGTTAGACTTTATTGGGCTGGAAAATCACTGCAGATGGTGACTGCAGCCTTGAAATTAGAAGACACTTGCTCCTTGGAAGGAAAACTATGACAAACCTAGACAGTGTATTAAGAAGGAAAGACATCACTTTGCCAACAAAGGTCCGTATAATAAATGCTATGTTTTTTCCAGTAGTCATGTAAGGATGTGAGAGCTGGACCATAAAGAAGGATGAGCACCAAAGAATTGATGCTTTTGAACTGTGGTGCTGGAGAAGACTCCTGAGAGTTCCTTGGACTGCAAGGAGATCAGACCAGTCGATCCTAAAGAAAATCAACCCCGAATATTAATTGGAAGGACTGATGCTGAAGCTGAAATTCCAATCCTTTGGCCACCTGATGTAAAGAGCTGACTCATTGGAAAAGACCCTGATCCTGGGAAAGATTGAAGGCAGGAAAAGGGGATGACAGAGGATGAGATGGTTGGATGGCATCACTGACTCAATGGACATGACTGAGCAAACTCCTCATGGGAGATGATGAAGGACAGGGAAGCTTGATGTGCTACAGTCCATGGGGTCGCAAAGAGCTGGATATGACTCAGTGACTGAACAACAACAGGAGTGGGGAAGGAGGGGAGTTCCTTCAGGGCTGGCACAGGTGTGCTCACTCCCACAGTGCTGGGCACAGCATCTCTGCACATGACCCGTTGCCGCCATCTTGAATCAAGGATTAAGCACAGAGCTTCTTCATAAGACCAGTGGAACTGCAAAGTCAGCACAGTCATTTTTGAACCAGGAGCTCAGGAGTCAAGTGCCCGGTACAAGGCCTTTGCACCCAGCACCCTGTGAGCAAATGAAACTAGACAGAGCACAAAGGAAAAAAAGGTTAGATTTTATTTTATTATCCGGATTCCATTTTTATCTCCTAGGAATTGTTAATGGGCTTTGCCAGTGACACTGTCACTCAGGAAAGGGGTTTAGGAGCTTTGTGCCAGAAATGGGGGGGACAAAGTGTATTTCTTACTGTACCCCAGCTCCTGTGTAACTGCAGCCTCTGTCAGCAACCTGGAGAACAGTAGCAACTTCGTGAATTAGCTTACTCTGCTATTGCGAAGGAGAAACATTTGTTAGCATAAGTAAAACCTGAATTAATTACAACTGTGTGTGTGAAAATATTGACTAAGGAGGCCTTTAGTATACATTTGTGAAAGGTGAAAATCTCAAAGACTCATGAAATTCAAGCCCCCTTTTTGTTCATCAGTACTAGTTGTAGTAATAAAAGCAGATGCTTTGGTTTAACTGAATGATGATACAGGAAAAAATTAAGATTTCAAATGAATGCTTTTGCAAAATTTGGGCTTTCTTCTGAGTTATCTCTGAACAAATGGGGTGTGTGGTTGGGTGGACAAGCAAGACTAGAAAATGCAGCTAAGGGTGACTCTCCTGTGAAGTTGTTCTTTCATTTTTCCCTCTTGTGTATGACTTCAGAAGAAGTAATCCTAGAAAACATTATAAGAACATTTTGAGGGAAAATCTAAAAATCTTTACTTTCTGTGGGTTAACATATTACGGAATGGGGATTGGTGGCATGTTGTGACATGTGCTTAATACTGACCCTGTTTTTCCTAAAGTTTGAGTTTGTGTTTGGTTCTCTGTTCATGCTTTCAACTCCTGGAAATGTTACTGTCCAAGGTCATTTACTTTGGTTTAAAATCATGATGTCAGTTATTGACTTGGGGAACACGCTTTGATGAAAGTGTGTATTGATACTAGCAGGTGCAGAAGAATCTTTGTTGAAGAAACAATAGGATCTCTTCTTTGAAGGTTTGAATGTAGAACTAATCAGGGCCCCCAGTGTGGGCCTGAGCGTCTTCAGCTGGGCTAAACAATCTTCCTAGGCTGTGTGTTCAGAGACCTTCCCACAAACAAAGGGGGGTTTCTTTCCCCCTTCTATAGCTTTCCTATAGCCAAGTGGAATGTGTCACATAATTGTTTCCATAAGGAGAGGCCTCATTCTGTGTCTGAACCCTTTATGCCCGTAAGTCCCTGAGCTTGCTTTTCTAGAAAGCAATGTCCAGAAAGTCGGTGACATAGCCCAAAACCTCCCACAAAAGACAGAAGAAAATTAGAGTTCCAACATGTAGTGTGTGGATCAAAAATGAGTCACAAGGCACAGTTACATTTGGATACATAGATTGAGCTACTCATTAACATCACCAAGCAATATGGCTGTATTCTTTAATGAAAGCTGATCCCCACAGAATTTGAGAAAGACTATTATTTAGCTCAATATTTTAGGGTAAAGCTTTTTGTTTTTGTTACAGTAGTGGATAAAATTAATATTTACTCTTTTCTTAGAGGGTGATATGTACATTTGTGTCCTCTTTGCCCATAATTAAACCTAAATATACATACATGCCACATATATACACATACACAAATTAGTACATATGTGTGTTTATACAGAACACTATATGTATATGTGTTATGTGCTATATACATATATATATGCATTTATATTTTCAACTTTTTAAATTTAAAAATTTTTTATCATTTTAAAAATAGAAATGCAGTTGATTTACAATGCTATACTATTCTGTATATTTAAAATATGACAATTCCCAGGACTTTTAACAAAGCCTGCAGAATGCTTATAATTTGTATTGTTTTTTATGCCTGTAGTGTGATAGAAAACATTTTTTTTAAAACATTAGCTTTTCATATGCAAGTGATAAATGTTTACTCTAGAACATTTGGGAGGTATAGGAAAGTAGAAAGAAGGAAATAAAAATCACACAAAAACCATGTAATACCACTATTTAAAGAAAATCTCTATTACTTTTTTTTTCTAAGCATGCTACTTTTTAATTTTGATTGTCTTCAACCTATTATTCTCTAAGATGAAAATGATATATCTCTATGTGAAACAAATAAATTGTTGTAAAATTTGTTTACTTATTTTGATATTCTAAGATAAAGCACAATATTCTATTGTTCAGCAAATCTCCTTCTCTGAAGCACATGCCCTTTCTTTCTCTAACGTTCATCTACCAACCATCCATCCATCTATCCGTCTATCTTTCCCATTGATACTTACAGATATTCAAGGATTTTCTTCAGTTTTCTTTAAGATTTTGGCCCAATAAGTTTTATTGTCTAACCAGTCTCCTGGGTCTTCTTAAACTCCACTTGATAATATACTAAAATGCTGCTGATATATTTTTCCTCGGTGTTCTTTTAGCCGACTATCTTCTCACCTTCAGTCCTTAGCGACTTATCTGAATGGCTTGGATTTTAATGTTACTATTAAACCTTTTTAATCTGTTACTCTGAGTTTTTCCTATAGTCCACACCTCCCATGCCTTCGTGTTAGTTGACTTCTATCAAGATCTTTTCATCTTAACACCCATCTTTAACCTCCCTTTTACAATCACTTCCCACCATCTGACCTGGGCACAACAATCATTTCAAATGTAGTTGAAACTACATTTCAACTAAATGATTCTATCTCACAACTTCAGTTTATTATTGACTTTGTCCCCCTCCAAGTCCAGATCAACCCAAACACCTTCTCTCTTTTCTTGCCAATGCTGAGGGAAATCTTGTGATTTCATTGGCTGATTAAAAGTTATGATTTCCAACCTCAGCTGAACTTTTAAAGCTGCTGAAAATAACTTTTTTAATGGCAAGTTAACTTCTTTCCATTCCTTTCTGATACTGTTGCTCCTCTGTGTCTGGGAGTATTGCATCTGAGGATACAACTGACCATGGATGGAAAATATTTGGGGAAATATTCCAGAAAGTTTCATAGAGCAAAACTTGAGTCTGCTGCATGCTGCAACTGTTTGCATAGTATTTACATTGTATTAGGTATTGTAAATAATCAGGAGATGGTTTAAAGTCAATGGAAGGATGTGTATAGATTATAAGCTTATACCATTTCATATAAGGGACTTGATTATCCAAGGATTTTGATGTCCTGAGGGTGTCCTGGAACCAATCCCTGGACTATTTTATCATTTCTTTAAGCAACAAATACTGTCCTTAGCCTCCTTTCTTTTAGTGGGCAGCCTGCAAGGTCATGGGTGATAGTCTGGTATGGTGGAAAAAATGATGAACTCTGGACTTTACTAAGTTAGGATTCTGGTTTCACCATTTACCATCTGTGTGAACTTGGCCAAGTTGACTTTAGTCCTAAATTTTAATTTCCTTATTTTGAAAACCTTACTTACGTCATAGGACTTATCAAGAAAATTCAATGACAGTCTATGTTTAAAGAACTCAGAAAACAATAGATCCTTTATTGTAGCTATTACAATTTTTACTAGGTAGCAGGGCTTCCGATAGATATCCTTCTCCATTGAATGTTTATTTATATCTTTATCCTTTCTTACTCCTTCCCTGTTTGTCTGGAGGAAGATATAGCAGCTCCTTAGAAGATGAAGCCCTGGGGACATTAGCCTGCATCCTGGACCATTTCTCCAACTATTCTCAATCTTTCTTGCATCTTCAGTTTGGGTGGCCACACGTCTTCCTCCTGTAAACATCCAGTCTCTCTCATATTTTCCTTTTCAATGATACTTTTGAAAACAATCATACTTTCTGAAAACAAGTTTATTCATGGCTCACAAATGTACTCTTCTTATTCTCAGTTCTCTGTTCCATGGCATCTCCTTAATTCTTTACTGAAACTGCTTGCAAAAGTTTCCAGTGTCTCCTGACTGGCAGTTCCAGCTGGGGCTGGGCCTCAGTTTTCAGCCCAGTTCCAAGACTGCATTCACAAGAAGCATGGTAGAGGGGGGCACATCACCATTACCGTGCTCCCATTAGACTTTATTTCAACTCATACTACTGAATTATCACATTCTATTGTTATAGGGTTCTGTCTGTCTCACTTGCTGGATAATGCATGTCTTGAAGAGAAGGACTGGACTTTGGTTTTATTCCTGAATGCAAACTGAGGGATACACAACACACACACCGTTGTTGACTCCAAAGAATATCATCTTGAAGAGAAACTTGACAGAAAAAGATTGCCCTTATGTACACCCTGAGGTTCCTAAATGCTAAGAATGGGCATCTTTTCATGTTTAGTGGGTGTTACCAAAACATTTCTGACATTGCTATATAAGCCAGTTAGTCAGCAAATACTTATTTATTGACATTGCTAGGTACTGTCATGAGTAATGGGAATTTGGTTCTGAATAAGACCCAAGATAGAAATAGCCCCTGCCTTTTGGGGCTGGTTGAAGATTCAAGGATTTGAATTCTGTACATGTATCCCTCCTCATATGACATATTAAACACTTGAATTTTACAGCTTCACAATTAGAACTCTTTGGAGAAGAGAATTACACTAGAAATTTTTATAATTTTTCATTTGGGTAGAAAATATATTTCTTTCCAAATTCATCTGGAGCCAGGGATTGATTTAGTGAATTCGATTTAAATTTCAAGATTTAAATTATTTTTGACTTCCACGTAAAAATGACAGCATAATATGGGAAGATGTGTTCTTATTATTTAGATACTGGATACCTGTAAACTTAGTCAAGCCCCTCCATTAAGGTTTTGTGCAGATGGCATAGGTCTAAAAAGAAGTCATAAGCACGGGAAAACATATCCAGATTGGAAAGTTTTACTTTTTTAAGGTCTTCTGTTTATAACAAATTATGGGGAAAAAAAATCTCCACTCTGAAAGGATGAGCTTTAAAAATAGTCTTTAAAATATATATGTATAAACAGAAGTAGTCTATCATTGCTTCAAACCTCAATATGTGATTTTCCATTCTGAGGTTTTTATTCTGAGATTCCTGTATATATGTATGAGTGTATATGTATGTGTGTGTATATATATATATATATATTTTATAATGCAGCAGCCTGCTATTTATTGAACAAGAGATACGTTTGAAATATCCTTATCAAGATTGTTATGTAACTTGTGAAAAACTGAGTACCCTACTTTGAAAATGTTTAAGACGATGTAATGCATTATCAGTGCAAGATGATACTGCAGTTTGTTTTGAAACAGGTGTTGTTGCTGGAATACAAAACATTAATCATTGCCACTAGATTTTTTAAAAAAAATATATAATCAGAAAGGAAATATGATAGGATCACTCCCAGCCAGAGTGTTGGAAGAACTGAAGCCACCTGTTATCTTCCAGTTGATAAGTTTGAATGAGTGTCAATATTATCAGCTCTTGGTACACTTTAAGCAGTGACCCTTTTACCATTTTTTCTGTGTTGCCCATACTTTTATTGTCTTTTTCCCTGTCTTTGCTTTTCAGTTTTTCTTTTTCAACAGCTTGGAAAGAGCAAAGTTTTATGAAACTTTGGCCATTGAGATCCGGGGGTGATGACTAAGGGGCTTGTATTTTTCACTTCTAATTTCACAACAGCTTGAACAAAGTCAACCTTGTAGATGCTCAACAGATACTTGTTGTAAGAGTATTTGGAGGGGCATGATTGCTTTTAAGTCTGCATAATTCCTGTGGACTGAATTCATGGTGCATTCCCATTTGAAGTTTACCTTCTCCATTCTCCTCCTCCTATTCTTTAAAGAAGAATGGCTATCCCATGATTCCATAGAGACTGTCCAAGGCTCTGAGAGATGATCCTTAGAGAAGTCATGGCTTTGATAAAGTGTATTTTCAGTCTTTGTAGACCCATTCCCTGTCCAGCTAGGCTCTCCTTCTTTCCCTGTGTTTTCTGCTCATTTATTTCTTTTACTTCTTAAGATGATTTTGCAGGAAATTTTGAACTGAACTAAAGGAGGAGCTATCTAACTCGGGTAATTTCAGGTATTGGTCATCAGATGGGGAAGAAGATGATTGAGGCCAATTGGGGTTTCCTGGAACCTCTTGAAATCAATCAAATTATGCCACTGCTCTTTCTACCAACAGGTTACTCAAGTCCTAAAACTGAGGAGATACTGTTTGATGCTGGATCAGGAAAATTCCACAGGGACATGGATTGGGATTTTCATTATTTATTAAAATTAAAAAAAATAACTATGGCAAAGAATTTTTAAATTACTTGGACAAAAGTTCATTTTCTTTCTGATTTAAAGGCCCAGATTCTATTACCACACCCACACTTAATCTCACACAAGCACATACTTCTTAAATATTCTTATAGCAACTCTGTATTCTGGCTCCCTATTAAGCCTATTCATATATCTGGGCAATGGTCCAGGTTGGAAACTCACCCTTTACTCAAGCACCCACAATTTATTGAGTCAGGATTCTCAGACCAGGGGCTGTTTGTCTCTGATAGCAAACGGCAGTCAACAGGCTTATGGTGTACCCAGAAAAAGCTGGGAAATATACTCCTCATGTAACCGTCTTGTAGAAAATAATTTGCCCAGACATTTTCATCTTTGAAGGAATGTAGATTTATAGGCTTGATTCCTTAATCAGGGTGAACTTTTGTTAATGTTTCATGGCTAGCATATATATGGTCGTGCCATGGACCCAGTGGTGATATTAGTAATAAAGACAATATTATTAATATCACTACATCAATATAAGAAGAGTTATAGAGTTAACATTTGTGAGATGAGAAAAAAGAAAAATCCCAGGTTAATAGTTGCCTTCACTGCCATTAACTCACTCGTTGGCAGTATTTTATACACTCATATAGTTTACATATCAGGACTAGTATTTGGTGAGGGTAATCAAAGACACACAAAAACAACCAGTTGCTTCTTCTTTTTTTTTTTTAGCTTTTCATTTCCCCACATTCTCCTTATGATGGAATTTTATTATTTCTTTGAAACTCTGAATCAGCCTCTGGCAGGGGGCTGTGTCCTTTTAGAGCCAAAGTGCGGTATTTGAACTTTGCTATCACATAACACTTTCTGAGGCTGCTTGTCTGAAATGACTTAATTTGCACTGCAGGACCAGGGCTGAATCCGCAAATACTCCAAAAAGCCACAGTGAGCTGGGGCAGCAGACCTATTACTAATTTTTTATTAAAGTCCCTGAGGCACCCAACACAGGGCCCCAAAGCAGCTTTAATAATAGACAACATACAGCACATTTTTCTTGTATTGCCATGTAATCAAATCTGAGGCTGCTGTTCACTTTCTTTGTTTTACCTAGAGGACCAGCTTCCAATTTAGTTGTGGCCTACTCTAAACTGATTTTTCATTGTAATTAATGCCTACTTTGGCCTCAGCTACTTACACAACTTTCCATTAGAGGTTTGCAGCCATCCGCTGAGTATTTTACTAAGTCACCCTCACAGACCTGCTATAGCTGCAATTTTGGTAAAGTCTTTCTTTTTATTATTATTATTATTTTGCAAAGAATTTTTAAATTGCTTAGCTAAATAGTTAAAATTTTTTTTTCCTCCTCTCTATAGTATACCTATTAAAATATTTGGGCAGT
>NW_011495046.1:3472842-3495977 GCF_000754665.1 Bison bison bison | reverse complement strand
AAGGCTAGTGGAACTTATTTAGATCCAGGGTCTGCTGCGGCTAATTTTCTGTCTGTGTTTTTGCTTGTCCATTTCCTCTGAAATCGTACCTGAGGTTTAAAGTTCCTCGGCAGAGGATGTTAGGAGACCTCTGCAAACATTCAGGCGGCAGCCTTCCCACCACTAACCTTAAAAAAGATTATGGCACTGGGCCCAGGGTCAGATTGAATAGATGAAAAAGAATATGCCGTGCCTTTGCTGCCCTCTGAACCTTTCCTCTGTTGGCTGGGCTGACATTTTCAGTGACTTTTCCTAGAGCCTTGTTTAGACTGTCTTCCTAGAAAACTCTGGATCTATTTACTACCCATCTTTTCTCACCGCCACCCACCCCCAACCCTTGGCATAACTGCATCATGGAGAACAACTGTCAGAAATTAGAGCCGTCTGGCTCTTTGGATGTTCCTCTCTCAACCTGAAGATGTTTTTAAGAGGACCTGTGAGTTAGTGAGGGCAAGTCTGTGGGACAGTTCCTTTAAAGGCTTTGTCTAAAAATAACCTGAAAAGAAATTACGAGATGTTTGTGTAGTTTTTAACTTTCACATTATAAGCATCAGTAGTTCACCCTGTGGGACTGATAGGGGAGATCTACTTTCTGGTAATAAGAAGTGGATTTCCTTGTCTTAGCTGATGCAAGTTACAAAAATTCTGCTAACCAACTGGCACGATAATTCCCTTTCAAATCTTCAGTAGTCATTTTTCCTTGGATAACAGTTTGCACTGTTGGAGGATGCTGTCAGCCTTTTAAGTAGCATTTACGGGCTCTTGATCACATCTATCTACAATTTGAGTTGAAATTGGAAAGTACACAAAGACTTAATGAAAACCTCTATCTAGGCTGTGGTTAACTGTCAACAACTGGGTAATGTTTTATGAAGGAGAACACATTTGCAGGTTAGGAAGGTAAGGGCCAGGTCTGCTTCTCACTCCATTGCTTGTTTATTGAACAAATAAGGCCTGCTGGTCCTCAATAGTTGGTGTGGCCTCATCAAATTTAAGGTAAGTCCTCTGTTTTTCCCAGCCCAGATCCTCAGGCATCAAAAAAGACAACAGAAGTGCCCATATAAGGCACTTGATAGTTTCATTGGTCATCATTTACATGAGAAGTGAGACTTAAAGAGACTGATTTGCACGTGAGGCTTAAGAAGTCAAGTGGTGTGTCTGTATTCATACCTCATGCATCTTACGTTTGTGTTCATACCTATAAATCATCTAAACTAATTTAAATATAAAGTCACACTGAGAGGTGAGTAGATTTGTAATGCATCAGGTGATATGTTTTCCTTCTAAAGTAGATGGATCTTAGGTAGGGTAGAATGTGTTGTTGGTTTTGAATGCTAAAACGACGGAATCTCAACCAACATGGAGAACAAAAGTTCTAAAAGTTTGGTTAAGAAAAATTCTATTTCATTGTGAATGTTACTCCTCTGTTTTCCCCAGAGTCTTCCCCTTGGCATACATGATCGAAATGATATCTCCTGCCTGCTTTCCGGCTGGGATAGCCCAGGCATACCTTTACTCCCTCAGCAGTTTCCTCTTCCACCTGCCATTAGCACCCTGCCACCTTCTCCCCTTGGCCCAAAGACCCCTCCATCCACTGCATACCAACTGGCTCCAATTTTAAAGAATTGCCTGGCAGTGAGTATCAGAGACTGCCTAGTGCCCATTCTGGCAAAGGGAGACAGCCCTCTTCCTCTTTACTTTACAAATATCAGGATGATTTTATTATTCTACCCTACTTTTATGTTAAAACAGGTACTGTGTCTGTCTGGTTTCAGAGCCTCTTAAAAGAATAATTGGTGATTCCTTTTAGTAGGTTTTCCCAAAATGTGTGTGTGTGTGTGTGTATGTAAGATGCATGTTGGAGGGACTTTTTGTTTGAATCATTGGCAGATGTCTAACAAACAGTCTTAAGACTGTCTAACAAACAGAACAATTGTGCATCCTACCAGGTGCCCAACCACAATATTCCTTACGGCTTCTAAGTAGAATCAGATGAACTGAGCACAGATGCATTTTTAAATGTGAATGGAACATTTTCTTGTCTTTCTGACACAAGAGAAGATGCTCAGCATTAGGCAGGGGTTTGTTTGTGACTGTGGTTGGCCTGGGCCCCATGACGTGAATGCTGGGCTGTTCAGAGTCCTTTAATAATTCTAAGTACAACTGCAAGTGCTCTTTCATGTTAATTGGAATGACCTGGTATCACAAAATATCTGAGCACAAAGGGACCGTAGAAGTAACCTTAATGCAACATGCTCACTTCACAGATGGGGAAAATGAGACCCTTAGAAATTAATAAAATTGTCAAAATTCCCGAAAGTGTTGCCGAGTCATGGATTTTTGTAGAATGTAGATTGTTATAGAACGTAGACTCTTGTAGAATGTAGATTCTTGTAGAATGTAGATTCTTGTTGAACATAGATTCTTGTAGAATATTCTCTCCCTCAATCTGCACAAGGAGTTCTGAGGCTTCCCTTCAAAGCCTAAGCCTAAACCAGAGACAGAAATACTGAATTTTAGAAAAGCAGTTTAAGGTATCACTTAATCTTCAACTAAGTGAAAGACCATTATGACTTTCTGAATAACTATTCTGCTAAAGTCACTGTTTGAAATAGACTAACCATTTAAAAACTGCAGCTTGATGTGGAGGAGAGCATACTACCAGGAGCCAAGGGTGTCTGCCAAGCTCTAGCTAAAAGGATTAATTTTCTGGGCTGTGAAACATTACTGTGCTTTGGGATCATCTAGAAAACTATTTAAAATGCAGATTTCCAGGCTGCTGCTCCTAGATAGGAACTCTGTAGGTCTGACATGGTGCCAAGTAAGCTGCATTTTATTGAATAATTGCTTTTCACTGTTTTCTGTTATCTGAATAAGACAGATTATTGCCTTCATGAAGCTTTGAGTCAAACGTTAAGTGTGTGTTTGAGAAAGAGGAGAAGTAACTGAACACATCATAAATGAATGTTAAATTCAGAGATTTCTAAACAAGATAAAAAGAAGATAAAATAAGCAGATACATGGTGGTGTGGGGCTACATTTGCTAGTGTGGAAAGAGATGGCTTTTCAGGGGCTCCAACAGGGAGGAAGAATCTGCTATTTGGAGAGGTGAGGGAAGAAACTTCCAAGTAGAGAGAACAGTTATGCAAAGACCGGACACAAGGACACCTTGTGGGTGAACGATGGCCAAGAAGAGAGCGTGAACAAGGAGCAGCCATGGGGTCTGAGGGAGGACAGGAACATGCCCTGGGGTCTGTGGCGTGGAGTGTGGAATCTGAATATGGATTCCATTCTAACTGATGGGCAATTATTGAGTGGCTGTTAGCGGCAGATGATACAGTCTAATGTATGCTGCAAAAAGATGCACTTGAATAAGCGTCCCAAGTGATTCTACTTCAGGGGATCCTCAAACACACTTGGAAATTCTCAACTCACCTGTGATTTTTAGTAGTACTCTACCTTTCTGGGCTTCCAGTTTTCTTGTTTATAAAATTTACTTTCTGACCATCCCCGTGTCACAGGATCATAAAAATTAAGTGTTCCCTTGGTGACATTGTGCAAAGGTAAATTAAAAAAAAATAGGTTTTCATTTTGCTTTTTGTCTTGATAGCTAAGCAGGGAGACAGTTGACTAGGAGATAAATCAGAATTTGGCCACTGGGTTGGAAAAGTCATATGCTGCTGAACACCCACTTGTAACCAACTTATTTTTCTTCTTTCCAGTTTTCATTGTAAGTGGATTTCCCTTTTGTGTATGTGTGTGTTTGAGACAGATGGCAACTTTACAGCATGATGTTAGAAGAAAAAGTGTTTGGAAAGGGAAGAAGGAAGGCAAACAAGAAAAGCAAGCCTTGAATAAGCAATTTTTCTTAAAAGGAATACATTCTGGGACAGTTTATTTTTGTGATCTGCCTGGAATTTGGGGACAATGTGCTAGAATTCTCTTCTTGCCTTCAGCTGGCAGACAGCCTAAAAAAGGTGGGGACTTGGAAGAGAGACACAGTGTTTCTATTAAAATAAGACTTTATTGAAAGCAGGACCAGTGGCTAAAGTTAGTCCTTGGCTTTTTAAAGGCACTATGGCTGGGTCTACGTGAACACTGAAGCGGAGAATGGAAACTATTATCCAACTAGAGCACTTGAGCTCAAATATCTAAATACATATCTTCAAATCATTGCAGGCCAAGTAGTGTGCTGTTTTTGGAAGAAAATATAAGTTATTTGGATTACTTCCTTAATTCCCCACTTTATTTATGGAGTAAATATGGTCTATATTTGAGCTGAGGATGAGTTTAATGTATTCTCCTCTTCCAGAAATACTTCTCTGTAGTGTGTCTTCCATTCGATTTGGGGTTGTTACTGCTAATGGTTATAGGAAAAGCTTTCTGTGGCCTGGGGATCATCCTGGGGTCTGGTCATGTCAAGCTCTTTCCCAACATTGCAACCCTCCCCTAGGTGTATGGGGCTTGCATCTAAGCCAAGTTCTGGTTCTTACAGGATCCAAAAGCAAATACTTCTCTGTCACAATCAATAGTTGTTATTTTTAAATTTTCTATTTTAGTCAACCTTAAAACTTTAGATTCATGATCAGTTCCTCATTTTCCCTATGCTTCCATCTCTGGCTGCAATTTATTGATTCTTCCCTTAACACACTTCCCAGATAACCATAGTATTCATGAATATTTACTGGGGCTTAAGATACGTAAGTTGCTGTTTTAAGTTGATGAGTTAATCCCATTAATTCTCATGATAAATTTGTTAGGTTGATACAGTTATTTCACCATTTTCAGTGGAGGAAACAGAATTTGAGACGTTCAGGCACTTATTTCAGGTTGTTGAGCTCATAAATGGTAGAGTACAAGCTTGAACCTGCAAATTAGTTACTTTAGGAGAAAAATAATTATTGTTTCTTTGGGCTAGGGATTTGCTAGACACTGGGAGTTCTATAGAAGGTAGTACAAAGGGGAAACTATATGAATTAAAGCATAAAACTTTACTGAGGCACATTAAGCACTTAATATAAAGATTTTACTTATTCATGGATGGGAAAGTTGATTAGTGTAAGGACGTCTATCTTCCCAAGTTATTTTTATTAGTGCAGTGTCAATAAGGAGATTATTTTAATTAACAACATAGTTGTAAAATTCATTTAAAATAGTAAAAAATACACTATTATTTTATAAAGAAAGAGTAAAGAATTGTTTGATAGTAAAACCTAACTACTAAATATAAATAATCAAAAGAGTATAGCTGATAGATACATGGAGTAAAGTTGATAGCCATGAACCAGAGTCAAATTCTATGAGAATGTAGATGTGATACATAGAATATCACAAATCTCCAGAGAAGGAAATAGTTGATTAATAAATGATGTTAGGGAAATCACTTTACAATTGGGAAATATAAAATTAGAATATTACCCTTGACCTTATGCTAAAATAAATTATTAATAGTTTAAAGAGATTAACTTAGAACTATGAAGTCATTAAAGAATATGTAGGTAGATATTTAGCATATTTTTGGGAAGAGGCTTTCTTAATATAAAAGCAATCACAGGATTTAAAAATATATATGTCAAAAATAATAACAAATATAAACAAATTTGGAAGACCTATGACATACTGAGGTAAACTTTTTGCAATAATTATGCAAGACAAAAGGCATACTTACTATATAAAAAGTTCCTGTAAGTGGATAAGAAGAAGTCCTAGTCTGCTTTTATAACATGGTAAAAGTAAATATAAGTCAGCATATATATGTGTGTATGTATCAGTTCAGTTCAATTGCTCAGTCGTGTCGGCAATACGTGAACTGTGAACTTGCAGATGTTCAAGCTGGTTCTGGAAAAGGCAGAGGAATCCAAGATCAAATTGCCAACATCCGCTGGATCATTAAAAAAGCAAGAGAGTTCCAGAAACACATCTAGTTCTGCTTTATTGACTATGCCAAAGCCTTTGACTGTGTGGATCACAATCAACTGTGGAAAATTCTGAAAGAGATGGGAATACCAGACCACCGAATCTGCCTCTTGTGACTATGTCAAGGCTGTATATTGTCACCCTGCTTATTTAACTTATATGCAGAGTACATCATGAGAAATGCTGGGCTGGAAGAAGCACAAGCTGGAATCAAGATTGCTGGGAGAAATATCAACAACCTCAGATATGCAGATGACACCACCTTTATGGCAGAAAGTGAAGAGGAACTAAAAAGCCTCTTGATGAAAGTGAAAGAGGAGAGTGAAAAAGTTGGCTTAAAGCTCAACATTCAGAAAACGAAGATCATGGCATCTGGTCCCATCACTTCGTGAAAAATAGATGGGGAAACAGTGGAAACAGTATCTGTATATACGTGTGTGTGTGTGTATATATATATATATATAATTACATTAAATTTATTGAAACTTACAACCCATCAAAAATATGCTAATAAAAAAAATAAGATGCCACATTTTTGTTAAGTCAGCCTTATCTTAAGCAATGGATTATATTGCTCACCATGGTCATGAATGTGGGCACAAAGGCTTTGCTCACTGAGTGATATGGGGATATAAATTGTCAGTATTTCCACACAGCAGATTTTTAGTATGAGCAAAGAGCTTTAAAATTTTCAAACCTATTACTTGATAATAGTCTAAGATTTTATCATAAGATAATAAGAGTCATATTCAAAAAATCACATGCAGACATACTCATAGCACCGTTATTTATCAGAGAAAAGACTTTAGAAATTACATAAATATCTAACATAAGGAAACAGTTAAATTGTGTTATATATAGCAATATTGTAAAATATGTAGTTATTTAAAGTCATATGTTAAAAAACTATTTTGGGTATAAGGAAATACTCATAATACAAAGGATAAGGCACAAGTATATATATTTCATCCCTTTAAAAAATCTCTCATTTCTTTTTCACTGAGTAGGCATGCTAAAATATTAAAAGCAGGAAAATGAATAGTTTTTGTGTGTAAGGTGGATAATGGACACTCTGCAACATATATATCTGTATTTTTCAGGTTTTTTAAACTTGAGAAAATATTTTTTTAAGAGGAAGAAACTGACCCTAACATTAGATCAAGTCAGTTTCCTAGCCTAAATGGCAAACTATGCTTGGACAGTATTTTCCCTGAGCAGCTAAGTCTCTCTTAAGATGTGGCAATTCCTATTTCATCAATAGAACCTTCCTTTAAAAAAAAAAAAAAAACAACCAGGCAAAACTTGAGTTATCAGAATACTTAAAGGAATGTTTGGCTCACATTGTCATTCAAATTGGTTTAATTTCATTGAATTTTGTTTTATCTCTAGTAAAACATTTTGAAATGGTCCTATGAAAGACCCTCTACAACCAAGCTATTGGCTGATCAATTTGATTAGCAGTTAGGAATTATAAATGGAAGATAAAATGAGCCTTTTCTTGTTATACAGCCCTGGTAATAAATGGCAAGTACATATTTTTCTGAGGCTTTTATTCTTAGAAAGAAAGCAAAAGGATATAATAGGTTTTTTAAATACATGGCACATAATTTATTCTGACAAACAGATGTATTTTGTTGTTGCTATTATCATTTGATGAAATACTTTAAAACTAGTCCAAGGTGGTCCATTTTCAAATATAATACATACAGTACATCTAGCAGTTAACAAAATTTGGATGTGTAGCATAGAATGGTCATTATTTTTACTGAAAAAAAAATAAAGGCACTAATTACTTACAGACAAGATACTTAGCACAAACAGATAAGCTTCAAAATGAAAAATTCTCAGTTTATGATAATTATGTTCTCTGCTTTGTTTTCAGAGACTGATAATTTGAGGCTTTAAAATCACCAGGAAGCCATTAATTGGAATTCTTCAATAAAAAATAAATTACATAGAAGTTCATGATGAGTTGTAAAAGCAAGAGAGACTGTATTATACAGTGAGCGACATTGCCTCACTATTTATAGCCTTGTACAGATATGTCTAACAGAAAACTGTAAAGAATTTGAGATGTGCAGATAGCAATTATTCACAGATCCAAATTATCTGCAGATATTTTAAATAACAAATTTAGCAGATCTCTGCACCAATAAAGGCAGGGCTTTGAGGCAGGGATTTGCTAAACATATGGCTTCTTATTTTTGACATCATCCATACCTTCCAAAGGGCTTCGCTGGTGGCTCAGTCGGATAAGAATCTGCCTGCAATGCAGGAGACACAGGTTTGATCCCTGAGTCAGGAAGATCCCTGGAAAGAGAATGGCTACCCACTCCAATATTCTTTCCTGGAGAATTCCATGGAGAGAGGAACCTGGTGGGCTATGGTCCATGGGGTTGCAAAGGGTTGGACATGACTGAGTGACTAACACACACACACATGCCTTCCTAAGTCCATCTCATATTCCTTCTGGAGAACAGGTCTTCACATCACATGCCCAGTACAGGACCCCAAATAAGTGTAAAATATCCCTGTGTCCATTTTAGAGATGTGAATTTGGATATGGTACCTATCACTGTAGGTATGGGTTGCACTATCCATACAGGTTAGCTGAGCAGTCTCGGTTTTAAAACATAATCTTTTTAATCTGAAGAAAACCAAATCACTGTAAATCTTAAACTACCATGCTCAGAGGTAGAAGTGAGAGTTAGGGCGGAGATGGGGGTGCCAGGATAGCCTCTTTGGGATGTTCCAAGAGAAAAGCAGATCCACTCTGAGTAAGGGAAACAAGCAGTTAACAGTGATAACACCTTCATCCTTGGGTGAAGGCCAAGGAGTAGCCCACGTGTAGCCATCTATAACTGGATAGTTAGTGTGACTCTAATACTGAGATCTGGTTGCTTTGGGCCTCCCTCTCCTCTGTGTCAGCATGGAGACACTGGCCTCAACTCAAGTCCATTATATGAAGAAAGAGAGGGATTTTTATGATGGAAGCAAACAAAGAGCATCCTCTAGTAAAAAGAGAATGGTGGGACCTGGGGGTATAAGAAGGAAGTTGGGGCTCCCTTTCAGTTTTTTGTTTGTTTGTTTATTTTTAGGATACCTAAATATGCCTACAATGCAGGAGACCTGTGTTGAGAAGATCCTCTGGAGAAGGGTTGGCTACCCACTCCAGTGTTCTTGCCTGGAGAATTCCATAGACAGAGGAGCCTAGCCAACTACAGTCCACAGGGTCATAAAGAGTTGAACACAGTTGAGTGATTAACACTTTCTTTTTGCCTTAACCATTTAGTTGACAATTCCATAGGGCATACCATTGTCTGCTCAGAATTGTGGGAGATTCAGGTGAAAACTACTTAACGTATTAGGAATATGATGGGAGTTTGGGAAGAATAGTCAGATGCACATGGAGGTGGCATCTTGGTTCTGTGAAACAAATACAGATTTTGTGATCTGCGACTGTCAGGATAGGCTTATGATAAGCTTCACTGGAGAACAATTCCCACATCTCAGAGGCTTGATACAACCAAGGTTGATTTCTTTCTCCTGTGTATTTAATATAGGTTGCCAGGAGAGTCTGCTCGTCGTAGTCTCTGAGGCTGAAGGAAACGCTCTCTTGACCACAGAGGTAAAAGAGAGTATGATGAATTGCGCATTGACCACTCAGAATTAACATGTCTTTCCTGCTCACATTTTATGGATCAGAGCAAGTCACATGGTCACTCCTAGCTTCTATGTGAAACAGAGAAATACAGTCTTATCATGGATCTGGGAAGAGAACTGGAATATTGTGAACCATCCTAACCGGTGGCTACCTTAGTTTCCTAGGCCTACAGTAGCAAATTATTGCAAATGTGGTGACTTAACACAAGTTCATTCTCTTGCATTTCTGGAGGTCAGAAATCTCAGATCAGTTTCATGTGGCCCATATCAAGGTGTCGAATGGGCCAAGCTCCCTCCATAGGCTGCAGGGGAAAATTTGTTTCCTGGTTTTTCCAGTGTCTGAAGTTGCATTTCTTGGCTGTGGTCTCTTCCTTCATTTCCAAAACCAGCAGTAGCCTCTTATTTCAGTCCTCACACTACTGCCTTCTCTGTAGTCAGTTCTCTGTCTACATCCCTCTTGTAAAGACATTTGTGATTCCATTTGGGAAGCCCCAAGATAATCAATGATACTCTCCCCATTTCAAGATCCTTAACTTAATTCCATCTGACAATTCATTTTGTCATACAAGTTAACATTCAGAAGTTCCAGGTATAAGGACCTGGATGTCTTTGGGGGACATTATTCAATCTATCAGAGTACCATAGAGTCAGGAGTCCTGGATATGATTCCCATATCCATTATTTACTTTCTCCTTAACCCTAAGGAAGTATAATTCTCAGGCTCAGGTTTTTTCATTTATAAAAGGAAGGTTAAAAATGCTTCATGGGAGTTGTAAGGATTAAATTGTTCATCTACATGTAAATTTTCTATAATGATTTTTTTTTAATTTTAAGATTTTCTTTCTATAGTCTAAAAGAATTTGTATACCTATGAATATGCATATATTCAAATTCATCTGGATCACCTGGATGACTGCTCTTAGGTTCAATATCTGGGTTTGCATTTATTTAAAATCATATAAGCACTCATGTACGTACATGCTAAGCTGCTTTAGTCATATCTGATTGTTTTCAACGCTATGGACTATAGTCCACCAGGCTCCTCTGTCCATGGGATTATCCAGGCAAGAATACTAGAGTGGGATGTCATGCCCTCCTCCAGGGGGTCTTCCCAACTCATGAATCAAACCCTTGTTTCTTATGTCTCCTGCATTGGCAGGTGGATTCTTTACCACTAGCACCATCTGGGAAGCCCATAAGCACTCATGATCACCTCTTAATATTGTTAATATTGTGCTTCTAAGACTTTATTGTGCAGCAGATAAAGCTGCTATATTGGTAACTAATGCAGATCCCAAGGACCTAAGCTCAGAGATCTGATGAAGGAACTCAGGAGAAGAGCTCAGAAGTATGCATTGTTTTTACCACTAAAGCTGATTTTCACTGGATGTTGTTCTATAAACCTCCCTTTGAAAAATACCATGCTGGTAGGCATGTCTGGGTGTTGTTAGGTTATTATGTCCTTGTATCGAAATCAGAGTTCAGCTTCCTCCATGTCCATGCTCATATACTCAGAGCCCATGTCAAGCTCTACTTGATAAAGGAGAGGATTTATATATAAAGCAGAGAATTATTGAGGTTAAAAACCTATACAACAAAAAATAAACCAATGTTACCTACTTATGTGAATCAGTATGGTCCTTCGTTCATAATTACATATGGAAAATCAGGATGTGCAGATATATTTTTTACAAAATTAAGTGAATAACTACAAAGGAAAAAAACAAAAACAGCTGATCTTAGGGGACAGCATTAAGAGTGCAAGGACAGCAAAGAAGGTTAAATATACAAATTCATATGTTTAGAATGATTTAAGAAGGCACTGCATCCATAATACATAAAATCAGGCTACTATTAAAAATTAACAGAGGATGAGAAAGGGTTCTTGAAAATTAAAAATATAATTTTTGAAATTATAAAGGGGAAGCTAAATAATTGACTGGGATCACTTGAATTCATGATCTGGATGAGAAATCTGCCTGTATCTCTCAGACAAGAAGCAAAAAAATAAAAGATGAAGAGATGGAAAACGTGAGAGAAAAGTAAGAATAATAGAGAATAAATCCAAGAAGCTCAATACACAAATAATAGTGGATATAGCAGGAGAAATAGAGAAAATCTTTTTAAATTTCTGAGCTGAAGAGTATGTTTTCATTTTGAAAAGATTCATTTTTAAAATGAAGTTTCACTTTGAAAGTACCAAGCAGAATCGATGAGTTAAAACCTATTGAAACATATTCTTAAAATTGCAAGATTATAGATATAAAAATTCTAGAGTCTTCTGAGGTGGTAGGCAGAGGACAAGAAGAAAGTCATACATAAAGTGATGAGAAGCAGATTGGCATCAGGTTTGTTACTTCCCACACTAATAGAGGACAACAGGACCGCGTCTTAAGTGTATAGAGTTAAACCAACGTTCAAGCAGGACAGTGAAATATAGACTTTTCAGTCTGTGTTTAGAAAATAAATATTTTCTAAATATTTAGATATTTAAATATTTAGAAATTAAATCAACACACGTGGAAGTTGTTGATACATATACTAAATGAGATAAGATCACAGTATGCTGGTGGTGAAGTAGTGAGTGAGGAACTGGTGGTTTCTGATAATGAAAAAAATAAAATCCTGCTAAGAATTTTTTGTTTCGGTGTGTGGAAAGAGATTAATTGTGATAAAATCTACATGTTGATAGAAAACTTTGTATTTAAAAATGTGGCTTAAGTGTTTGATGGTTCATTTCAGTCTCTCAGTCGTGTCCGACTCTTTGTGACTCCATGGAGTGCAGCACGCCAGGCTTCCCTGTCCTTCACCAACTCCTGGAGTTTGCTCAGACTCATGTCCACTGAGTCAGTGATGCCATTCAGCCATCTCATCCTCTGTCATCCCCTTCTCCTCTTGACTTCAATCTTTTGCAGAATCAGAGTCTTTTCAAACGAGTCAGTTCTTCACATCAGATGGCCAAAGCATTGGAATTTCAGCTTCAGCATCAGTCCTTTCAATGAATATTCAGGACTGATTTCCTTTAGGATGTACTGGTTGAATCTCCTTGCAGTCCAAGGGACTCTCAAGACTCTTCTCCAATAGTATAGTTCAAAAGCGTCAATACTTCAGCACTCAGCTTTCTTTATAGTCCAACTCTCACATCCATACATGACTACTGAAAAAACCATAGCTTTGACTAGATGGACCTTTGTTGACAAAGTAATGTCTCTGCGTTTTAATATGCTGTCTAGGTTGGTCATAGCTTTTCTTCCAATGAGCAAGCGTCTTTTAATTTCATGGCTGTAATCACCATCTGCAGTGATTTTGGAGCCCCCCGAAATAAAGTCTCACTGTTTCCATTGTTTCCCCATCTATTTGCCATGAAATGATTGGACCAGATGCCATGATCTTTGTTTTCTGAATGCTGAGTTTTAAGCCATATTTTTCACTCTCCTCTTTCACTTCATCAAGAGGTTCTTTAATTCTTTGCTTTCTGCCGTAAGGGTGGTGTCATCTGCATATATAAGGTTATTGATATTTCTCCAGGCAATCTTGATTCCAGCTTGCGCTTCATCCAGCCCAGCACTTTGCATGATGTACTCTGCATATAAGTTAAATAAGCAGGGTGACAATATACAGCCTTGATGTACTCCTTTCCCAACTTGGAACCAGTCTGTTGTTCCATGTCCGGTTCTAGCTGTCGCTTCTTGACCTGCATATAGATTTCTCAGGAGGCAGGTAAGGTGGTCTGATATTCCCAATCTCTTTAAGAATCTTCCACAGTTTGTGATCCACATAGTCAGAGGCTTTCGCGCAGTCAGTAAAACAGAAGTAGATGTTTTTCTGTAAATCTCTTGCTTTTTTGATGACCCAAGAGATGTTGGCCATTTCATCTCGGGCTCTTCTGCCTTTTCTAAATCCTTCTTGAACATCTAGAAGTTCATAGTTCATGTATTGTTGAAGCCTGGCTTGGAGAATTTTGAGCGTTACTTTGCTAGCATTTGAGATAAGTGCAATTGTGCAGTTGTTTGAACATCCTTTGGCATTGCCTTTCTTTGGGATTGGAATGAAGACTGACCTTTTCGAGTCCTGTGGCCACTGCTGACCATTAGGAAAAGGGTTTAGAACTTTGAAAGCATTAGCATAAATGAAAAATGGAGCAAGAAAATGTTATCATTTTAACAAAAGACAAAAGAAAAGTCCTAAAGAAAACTAGAATATATGGCTCATTAAAGTATAAATGCAATGAAAGGGCTGTATCTCAAAGTATCAATAAGAACATTATATTTGAATGGATTACATTTACCTTTTAAAATAAAATTGCTTTGTAATTTTCTAATAATAATGATCAGCTAGATGTTATATAAAATAGATATATCAAAACCATATAAGAGAAGAATGAAAAAGATTGAAAAAATACCGGGAGAATGTCAATTATAAAGGAAAACATTTCAATATTAATATAAGACAAAATTAAATTAAAAATACATGCTTTAGATCCAACAAAGAAGACTATCATGTATTCATTCAGCAAGGATATCCAATAATCATGAATTTTTGTGCATCTGAAAATATACCTTTGAAATATACATAAAGAAAAACTTTTTACCAAGCAAGGAGAAAGTGGAAATTTATAAACAGAGATAAAAAAATTTAACATATCTCTCTGTTTAAAAAAAAAAAAAAAAGTGGGCTAAAGTTAAGTGAAGTTATGGGATTTAAATAATATAATAAAAAGTTTGGTTTTATATCTCCATATAGATGTAAAATTATTTTCATACTGGGTATAAGTGTACTGGATATAAATGATAACACTTAATAAATAGAAAATGTATGTTCTTTTCAGATTCAGTGAAACATTTAAAAATTTAATAATGTATTCAGTTCAGTTCAGTCGTTCAGTCATGTCTGACTATATGTGACCCCATGAACCGTAGCACGCCAGGCCTCCCTGTCCGTCACCAACTCCCAGAGTTTACCCAAACCCATGTCCGTCGAGTCGGTGATGCCATCCAACCATCTCATCCTCTGTCGTCCCCTTCTTCTCCTACCTTCAATCTTTCCCAGCATCAGGGTCTTTTCAAATGAGTCAGCTCTTCACAAGAGGTGGCCAAAGTATTGGAGTTTCAGCTTCAACATCAGTCCTTCCAATGAACACCCAGGACTGATCTTTATGATGGACTGGTTGGATCTCCTTGCAGTCCAAGAGGTTCTCAAGAGTCTTCTCCAACACCACAGTTCAAAAGCATCAATTCTTCGGCACTCAGCCTTCTTCACAGTCCAACTCTCACATCCATACATGACCACAGGAAAAACCATAACCTTGACTAGACGGACCTTTGTTGGCAAAATAACGTCTCTGCTTTTTAATATGTTGTCTAGGTTGGTCATAACTTTCCTTCCAAGGAAGTAAGCGTCTTTTAATTTCATGGCTGCAGTCACCATCTACAGTGATTTTGGAGCCCAGAAAAATAAAGTCAGCCACTGTTTCCACTGTTTCCCCATCTATTTGCCATGAAGTGATTGGACCGGATGCCATAATCTTAGTTTTCTGAATGTTGTATTAGACTAGAGAAAAATCTCAATAAATGCTAAATCATAGAAATAGCTAAATTCTCTGGCCACAAAGAAATAAAATTACTTCTTTAGGTCAATTTCTATAGACAAAATACTCTTTACTTAGAATTGAGAATTGTAACAAGTAAATGTTCTCATTTACTATAGGAAAAACTGACAGATGTAAGGTAAATTGTGGGGACTGTGAAAGAATGTATGGCTGTTAATATTTCTATAAATTTAGAAATTTACTTGAAATAGATTTTTTTTAGAACTGATCCAATAAAATTAATCAAATAAAATTAGAAAATTTTAACAGACATATAATGTTAAAAGTAACAAAAATGTGTACATAATTTGGTTCTATAAAATCATTAGTCTCAGAAAATTTTAGAATGTCTTCCACCAAAAATTTAATAAACAGATAATTTCTCATGTTTTATACATTTTTCTAGAGTGTTAAAAATGATGGAAATCTACCAAAGTGATTTTGCTAAGCTTATAAGCTTGGCACACATGAGTAAAACTATAGATTAGTATTTTTCTACTATTAGATGTAAATACCCTAAATAAAATGATAGAGCAAAAAAAAATTAAATTCAGTAATACTTCAAATCATACATCATTACTTGCTAGTGTTTATTGTGGTAATGGCAACCCACTCCAGTGTTCTTGCCTGGGGAATCCCATGGAAAGAGGAGCCTGGTGGGCTACAGTTTGTGGGGTCACAAAGAGTTGGACACGACTGAGCGACTAACACACACTGAGGATATATGTTGTTTGGAAATACAGTAATGAAATTTACTGTATTAACAGATCAAAAGGGTAAACTCTGTTAGTAATAATATAATGAATAATGAATATAATGAATAATATAATGAATTCTAGAATAAGAACCAGGTACAACCATACAAATGACTATCATAAAGGCTATCCAGGAGATACCCCAAGACATGGAAAAATCAAAAAAGCATTTTATTAAAAAGATAAAATATATATATAAGCAAATGCAGAACAGTCTATATAGTATGATTCTTATGTTAAGACACAAATTAAGCCTATGTATATAGATAGAGAAAAACTTGAAGGAAACATACCAAAGTGATAAATGTGATTACTTTGAATGAGTGAAATGGGATTGGAGTGCAGAAGCAAGGATATTACTCTCTATACTGAATTTTTGAATAATCATAACTATAACTGTATGTGCTTTTTAAAATCACCAAATTGCATTCAAATTTTAGTTGCATAAAATAATTAAAACATCAAACGAAGAGGGTCTTCACTTATAAAATCCTTTCACTGATCCTGCTACATCAGGTAGAAATATGTATTTCCTCTGTGGAGGAGGGCTATTTGTCAGTTATTCAGGTCATGTGCAAACCATTCCTTCTGAACATGTAGCTGCCTTTACTGGGATTCTGGATCCAGAAACATCCTTGGATGTTTGTTTGAGTTTCTTTAGTAATTTTTCAACCAGAAGGAAATGCTCTGTTCAGTTGCTTGGTTCTTATATCAAGTTTATCTCTATTCTAAAATGATTAAACTAGCTACTGATTGGTTTATATAATGAATCCATGCAAGCCAAAGTCACAGTCCCTGGAATTCTCAGTATTGAACAATTTTGCTTGCCACCTCTTCCAATGCCTAGGTCTGCAGAACACACTCAAAAGCTTTTCATAATATTTAAAACGTAACACCAATTTTCCCATAACTTAAATGTGACAAATTCATATCTTTTTTGGGAATGACAGAGTTAGTCTGATTTTATGGAGACAGGGTAATGATGTCAAGATAAGATAAAACAATATTGGCCAGCTTCTGTGAACATGTTTTAATGTCACGACAGACTGGGGCAGAGTTGGGGACAATGCCACACAATAAAAATATTGGGACTCTGCAGGCATGGAAACAGCTCATAATTCTTGGTGAATAAAACCCACAGTAAATCATATGAAATCAATTGATAAGAGATTCCCCAGCAGATTAAAAATTCTCTTCCCCTTCATTAATGAGCGGCTGCAGCCCAGAGTTGATTGTTGACAAGGCTCATTTTGATAAATGTCTTCTTAGTCACTGAAAATAAACTTGCCATAATGAGACATTATCTTCTATTAAGTTTATATTTCTGTGTTGCCATCTGAGGGAGGTGGAAGACAGAACTGATAACTCTGGACCAGGAATTTCTTCTGAACTGTAGACAGAAGAAACTGCCTTAGTGTAGACATCTAAACCATCTACACTATACTCTGTCCTCCTTCACAGATTTTACCATCAGGAAACTAACAAAATTACACGCACACAAACCCATGCAATCATGTATTACAGGATGCCTGAAACATTGGACTAGGGATAGCAAATAGACACCCTTGGACTCTGAATTCTGTTTTAGATGATGTTCTCTGTGAAGCAGGCTCTGAGGTGGAGATTAGCAGGAAGGAAGTTGATTGGGGAATCAACTCAGAACAAGACATAGAAGAGGGAAGGCAGCAGGGCTGGTCCAAAGGAGTGGCAGGACTACAATGCGGTGACAATAAAGGCCTCATCTGATCTCTCTTGTAGCACTCTGCAGCTGGGGTGGTCCTGGAGAGTGGTCTCCAGTTGGTTCAAGGGGAAGACTCTTTAGAGCTTGCCTTGAATGGGGGTGTTTCCTGGACAGGACTTGATTGCTGCTGCTGCTGCTGCTGAGTCGCTTCAGTCGTGTCTGACTCTGTGCAACCCCATAGACGGCAGCTCACCAGGCTCCCCCGTCCCTGGGATTCTCCAGGCAAGAACACTGGAGGGGGTTGCCATTTCCTTCTCCAATGCATGAAAGTGAAAAGTGAAAGTGAAGTTGCTCAGTCGTGTCCGACCCTCAGCGACCCCATGGACTGCAGCCTACCAGACTCCTCCATCCATGGGATTTTCCAGGCAAGAGTACTGGAGTGGGGTGCCTTTGCTTCTCTGAGGACTTGATTAGGTGGCCCTTTTCAGCCAGGGACTCTCGGAAGGGGTTTCCAGCTGTCATTCACCACATCCCCAGCAGCTGGGGAATTTCGTACCTCAACATAGAAGGCAGGACCTGGCCACCACAGAGTCTACTCATTGCCTAGTTAGTTAATGCTTTTGCTAACTCCTCCTGAGTTCTCACTTGAATGTTTATTGGAATACCATTGCATAATCTATTATCTCAGTTAAGTCACTCCACCTCTATGTAGAATGCAAAGGTGGAACTCATGTCTAGATCATCCCACCTAGGAGCTCTGTGTACTAAGGATATTCTTGGGCTTCCCTGATGGGTCGGATGGTAAAGGAACTGCCCGCAGTGCAGGAGACCTGGCTTTGATCCCTGGATTGGGAAGATCCCCTAGAGAAGGAAATGGCACCCCACTGCAGTATTCTTGCCTAGAGAATTCCATGAACAGGGGAGCCTGGCAGGCTACAGTCCATGGGGTCACAAAGAGTCGGACACGACTGAGCGACTAACACACACACACACACACACACACACACACACAAGGATTTTCTTACTGGAGTGTTTTAAGCATGACAGTTTAAAATAGAAGTGCAACAGGTAATGTAGTTTTTCATGTCTTTGGTGGACAAGCCCACTTCATTCCTTTTACATGCTTTTGTTTAAACCTCTCTTGGGTGCCTGGGATGAAAGGAGGTCACAGGCATCTTTGACAGTCTGAAATTATCAGGAATAGTTCCAAAATTTATTTAAGAACTGATTGTCTTCTATGCACATGAGAGAGAAGAAAAAAAAGTCTTCAGAAATAACAGAATTAAGCATGCTCTATTTTGTAGCCTTGTAATGACCTCCAGCAAATGCCTGACCTACTTCTGAAGGCCTTGAGTCCACTTGCATGAACATGATGTCTTAAAAGCTGACTCAGAAATCAAAGTCAAAAAACTGGCACCGTCCAAGTAATGGAGCAGGGAGGGATGTCCTGTGCTATTTGGTAAAAAAGACAAAATTTAAAATAGAATAAAAATTGCCTCCAGTCATTTAATTTGGAGGGAGCACAGGAATTGTACAGTATTTGAGTCTGATAGTAGCTTGAATTAAAAGAACTAATCTGCAATGGATTTTCTTCTTATGCTGATCCTGTTAGAAACAGATATTTCTCCAGCTATATTAAGGCCTAGAGGCAGTAACTCCTGCCTTCCCACAAGAGGTTAACTAGTAAGCAGTGCTCTGTAAAGATCCCTAAATGTTCTGTGTCAGATTCTTGTTCTTCCTGCTGCAACTGATGCTGTCACTGGTCAGCAGAAACAGGGTATTTGCTGTTTTACTTTAGAAGGTAAATTTCACAGCAAGAGGCCAAGAAGAGATTATGTTAGAGAAGTCTTGGACTTACCTGATCCAAGAGTTATTCCTTTGCACTATAAGAGAGGCTCAGGGAGAATGACTTTTCTACCCTCTCAGTCCTGGTGTAAGTCACTTATATGCTCTAGCAACATTTCCCACTCTGTGGCTTTTTTAACACTAGTCTTGTGTCTGACTTCAGTAAAAACTCTTTCTGTTAAATAAATTTGGGGAATACAATTAATATTTCCTATACCCCTTTCTTGCAGATTCACAGTGAATATCAGCATGTGAAAAGAGCATGTGCTCCTGACTTCAGAGAAAAATCCTGGTGAATCCAGATTTTTCCAATCTTCCTTAATTTGTGGCCCTCCTCCCTCTTCCCTCATTTGGTCACACCTTCATAATTCCCACAAAATGTACTGCAGACCAGTTTGGGAAATGCTGTTTGAGCTGAACTGTCAATCAAGGTCAAAGGACACTCCAGTGCTCTTCTTACAAGTCTAACTTGTCTGCCTCCTCCAGGAATCCTCTGAGCACCCTGTGAAGGGGTCAGGTTAAGTGACTTCCCAAAGCTGATAGTCAAATCTCCTCTTGCCTTCCTTCTTTTCCCTTCCCTTTCCCAGCCTTCTCTTCCCTTTTCCACCCCTCCCTCTTTTTCCTTTAAGCCACAATAGTACTTTCACAGCAGAGGATCACCCCAGCTTGGTTATAAACTCTTAATATGTCACAAAAATCTTAGATCTCCACTCTGCTGTGCTCACAGTAAACTGTCAATAAATATTGATGGATAATTGAAGAACTCAAAGCAATGGATTAGACGACAGAAAAAATTGAAAGAATTCATCCCTAAGAGTGTGTGTGGTTAAAAACACGGCTGGTTCAGAGGTAGGAGAGTCTTGAGGATGGGCAGTAGTGTTGGGCAAGGTTGTATCATCTTCCTGGAGCTCAGTCCAGGAAGTGTGGGATTCATAGCAGCACAATTGGGATCCACAGTGACGTCAAACTCAGTCACTGTGTATGGATAATGATGTATTCCCCTGGAGCAAATCACAATCCTTTTGACTACCTTTGTTCTTCTAGTCAAAAAGTTACAAGAAAATCTCATTACTTTCATCCCACCTCTATTTTTTTTTGTCCCGCAAGGATGCTATTCAATTCTAAAAGCCCTTGAGAAGCTCCCCAAGGTATACTGTTTCTTGCTTTTACTACATTTCCTGATTATAACTTTTTTTTTTTTGATTCCTTGAAAAATGCTATAATAGCCTTTTACTGTAAATAGTGACTACTACCCTCAGATTTAACTCTCCCAAAAGAAAGACACAAAAGCAACTCCAGTATGAGGGTATAAGGAGGAGGTGGTGGCTATTATACCACTAGGATTTATATGGTTTATAAATTTCTATAAAAATGGGAATTACAGAGAATCTACTTGCCTTCCTGGTTACAAACTGGTTACCTTATAGAATATTCCACTTCTGTTCACTATAGAGCATGGACAGGTTAAGATTTCTCTTTAGATGAGTAGATCAACAGATAGAGATGTATAAGTTTTATATAGTCTAGGATTATTACATCAGCTTTTACTTTGTAAATATAAATGATATTTACTATAAGATCTGTATTTATTTAAAAAAAATAGAGCCTGTGAAAGCACTTGCAAATAGACACATGAAAGTATAAAGTGTTCAAATTCCTGCAATATAGTATTTTTTTCACAAATATGGTTATGAGAAATTTTAGTTCGTACTGTTCACCGTAGAAAGGACATTTAACAAAGAAGATGCAGTGTTATGGAATTCAACTCTGGATTCTCACAACAAAGGACCAGCTTACCCATCTAATTTTTTTTCATTCTTAACATTTCAATCAACCAAATGGCACATGTTGCCTGCCGTTTAATATAGTCTCTGTATTTAAGGATCACTTCAGACTTTCAGGTTTACTTGATGAAGAGTTTAGACTGATGTCATCAGGGAATGCTTCCTGGTGGAGGCAGTATTTGGGCCGTGAATGCTGGCTAACATTTGGACAGACATTTCCTCAGTGGGAATGAGTGAGGAGTGTTTTTAGGCTTTCAGAATACCACCATGAATGATGCAGAAATGACAAGAACACTACCTTTGTCAGGGTAGTGCTCCAGTCATGGACTGAAGTGCAGTCCCTAAACAAAAAACCAATGGGAAATACTGCTGGGCATGTCCACTTTGGAAATTGCTGAGTGGTGATTTTGCTATCTTCTTATGGTCCAGCCACTTTTACCTTAGTATTGTAACATGCTGACCTATCCTAATCCATTGCGAGATATGTCAGTAATTTGACTCTGGGGAAAATAACAAGTAGAGATTTTGTTGATCTACATTTGTTTTATGTAAATTAAAGCTGCTACTTTTATAATCATGTGTGGTAAGAATCTTAGTATGTCATGAAGTCTCCTATTGTCCGCTGCTGCAATTTAGGTATGACTGGGCCAACTTGGCCAATTAGTGGGACAGAATGAGTAACATGCAGTACCATATCCACTACATCCATCAGCATGGGTTCAAGCTTATCAGTCTGAGGGTGAATAAACCCAGCACAGAGAGAGACTGTGCCAAAGCCTTCATCAGACGGGAGCCTGCAATCTCATAGCTGCTCCTGGACTGTTCTCCTGATCCGGCCCTGATACATATCTGGGCCCTGAGATGACAGAGGCTATAAATTCCTATACATTACATACTGGGGCTCAAAGAACATTGACTTTATTGGTCAGTTGCTCAGTTGTGTCCGAATCTTTGCGACCCATGAACGGCAGCTCACTAGGCTTCCCTGTCCTTCACCATCTCTCAGAGTTTGCTCAAACTCATGTCCATTGAGTCAGTGATGCCATCCAACCATGTCAAACTCTGCTGCCCCCTTCTTCTCCTGCCCTCAATTTCCCCAGTATCAGGGTCTTTTCCAGTGAGTTGGCTCTTTGCATCAGGTGGCCAAAGAATTGGAGCTTCAGCATCAACCCTTCCAATGAATATTCAGAATCAATTTCCTTTAATATAATGCAACACAAGATGGAGAGAATGCTTTGCCACATCTCCCTTCACTAGTAAAGGGCAGCCGAAAAAGTACTACACTTAATAGAGTAGCTGGAAAAACTGAAGCACAAAGAACAGCTCAGATACTGTGAGATACTCTGGAAGTTTCCAAAAGTACTTGAGGCTTGGGCTTCAGCAGACGAAGAGGATATATATATATATATATTTATCTCCATCCATATATATAAGGGACTTCACTTCCTATCCAAGCAGGTAACTGATTACTTGGGTAAACAGTGTCGCTTGCATTCTTTTGCATGCCAGTGCAGTTACAGAATTACCGGTAAGAAAGGAAGTGGCCTTATAGCTACAAGACTCATTGTGTCAACATAAGAAATCCAGTGTCATATGCATGAACATCACCCTCTAGATATACAGGGCCGGGGGAAACATCTGAGAATCTCAACTGTAGGTAACTGGTCAGGGAGCCATCGAAATATCAAATGGGTGATGTCTAGAGGAGTGTGATTTTCTGTGATGAACCTAGTAGCCAGGTGAAGCAAGGATTAGTTAGAGCATATATTACAGGCCAGGAGGCCGACTTAAAGGGTGGAGTTTAATGCAGCCAGTGTTGCAACTGAAGTCAGAAAGCATTATGTTCATGCTCTGGCTCTCCCAAT
>NW_011495046.1:3446482-3472733 GCF_000754665.1 Bison bison bison | reverse complement strand
TTAGTTGCTATGTGCCCACAGACAAGTTTCTTTACTTTCTGAGCCCACTCTTCACATACTAAGTGGTCCATGAGATAAGAGTCTTGCTTTACCTCTCCTCCTCTTCAGTATCAACATTGCTAATTCTACTCAAATGTATTTCTTCCTTGTCCAGGCCTTATGAAGTATTCTTACCTGAATTTGATCTGTCTCCAGCTATCCCTTTGAAAATAGGAAAACCTTGAAGAATATTCTAAGTTTTTCACCTATTACCACAGGGAGATACACAAGGAGGAAAGTATCAAGTATGTGAAAGCTTAGAAAGCAGTATTTTGTAAAAGGCTTTTCAGTAATTATTCAGTCTCATCTTCAAATTTAACTTTCCTGGCACCCTTACAGTTTCCCTGGGGACTCATCCATTTTTCCCCTGCAAGTCAGCCCTGCCCAAGCCTGTTCCCACTGATATTAGTGTTTATGTGTGCTTCTCCCTTTTTTTTGCCCTGTGGGCTTTTTTTTTTTTTTTTTAGCCACTAGACGAGATAGGCCAGAGAAGGCAATGGCACCCCACTCTAGTACTCTTGCCTGGAAAATCCCATGGATGGAGGAGCCTGGGAGGCTTTAGCCCATGGGGTCGTGAAGAGTCGAACATGACTGAGCAACTTCATTTTCACTTCTCACTTCCATGTATTGGAGAAGGAAATGGCAACCCACTCCAGTGTTCTTGCCTGGAGAATCCCAGGGACGGGGGAGCCTGGTGGGCTGCCGTCTATGGTGTCGCACAGATTCGGACACGACTGAAGCGACTTAGCAGCAGCAGCAGCAGCAGCAGAAGAGATAGGCAGTAAGTGCTCATAGTGTAATTATGGCCCAGGAAGCTCCACCACAGGGAGCTCTGGGTTAGGCAGTTGCCTGGTCATATCTTCCTTCTTTGGGCAAGAAGCATGCAGTCCTATGCAGGGCAGTCATTACAGCAGTCATAGGGTAGTTTCAGAAGCAGAGCTTATCACGTCCCCCTCCTATGGCCCTTGGAGTATTCTAAACTGAAATCAACTGAGTGTGAGCTGTGCACAAGAACATAAGGAACCTGAACCTGCAATTGTGTCTGTATGCCTTTAGGGTTGTGATGATACATATACATGTGTATGTGTGTATGTATAAATATATAATTGATGGAAGTATTCAGAAAATGTGTATGTGGGGAGTGGAGAGAAATGTTTCTAAACCTATATTTCTACTCTTAGATAATGTAAGATAATCAGGCCAAACACACAGTGGGGGCTAAGGAATGTTGGTTCATTTCCTGCTGAAATTAACTATAAATATGTGAGCAGGTCATATATATTGGGATTCCTGTTACATATTGCAATATATAATACAAATTTTAGGACAAAATATTGAAACATTATACTCAGTTCAAATTCTCAGGTTCCTCTTTTCCCCCTCTTTTTCCCCTCTCCCCTACTCTTTTGATGGACTGGGGCTGATGCAGTTCCTGAACATAGATCGTGTTCTCTCTTTTTCCTGTCACTGATGCATTTCCATTTTTGTAGAATGTGACCTGCTTCTGTATGTTGGTTAAGTTGCTTAGAACTTCATGGCCATGTGGATTTTCAGCAGGAAGTTATTTTTCTCTCCTTGTTTGACATGGTGGTGGTGGGTGCTTGGCAAAGGAATGTGAGAGCTCATTAGAGTTTATTGTATGGTGCAGCAGGGGGAAGTAAAATTATAGAAGCCAGGGGGTGTGGGGGGAGAGGCAATTGCTAGACCAGGACTGACACCAATAACTTTTTATGAGGGTGAGTCAAAGCATCGGGGAGGCTGGAACCAGGTTTCCACCTCTTGAACCTATTACTGTAGATCATGACACAGAATAGAAGGAAGGCAATCCTCTCTCAGGCTGGTGGAGAAAAAGCCTAAAGTTATGGAGACAGATGTCAAGGTATTTGAACTCAACTATTGGTTAGGGTGGGTGGGGATACTAGGAGAAACCATTAGTGTAGCAAATAGAGTGAAAGTCAATACCTGACTGCCTAGAATAACGGGGGCAGGGCACATCCTTAGTGAATAAAATAGCTTGAGTGGGTGATTTCCAGACACTTGAGATGGTAGCTGCTTCTGTCTATTTTCATCTCCTTGTGTAAACAAGGAATTAGTGGAATGCTCAACCTGCTAGAGAAATATGATCAATCTTGGACACAGAAAGCTTGAAAACTACCCTCTAAATGGAGACACTGTGATCCCATCTTATCAACTCTTTGGCCTTGAGAGTTGACAGCAAAGTGACATGAGCTGACCAAGATGTGATCTACATTGTTGATGAGGTTGGTCCAGCCTAACAACTCTCTGCCAGTTCCTATGTGACTCATTTCTTCAGCCCTGGAAAGAGGTCACAGGGAGGGAAAGCACAGATGGGCCAAAACTTGGCTCTTCTCTATGCCAGTAGCACCTGGATTTTCGCATTTCCTACAGGTATCATTGACCTAGAACAGTTTTAACCCCTCAGGTAGACTCAGTGTGTCAAGCACAAAAGAGAGAACCATTTTCTTCAATCAAACAGGACTAGAACTACATGAGTGAAAACTTCTGATGTGTGTCTTTACACTTCGTCTCTTCTGATGTCAGTACTCTATGCATTCTGCTACTCATTTGCTTACTTCTTGCTTACAGTCATATCTTCCTGTGGATATTACTAGTAAAAAAGTCAAGACCCCTTAAGTAAGATCTCTTAATCCAGAGATCCCTAACCTTTTTGCCCCAGGGACCAGTTTTGCGGAAGACAGTCTTTCCACAGGACCGAGGTGGGGTACTGGCCTGTGGCCCAGGGGCTGGGGACCCCTGTCTTAACCCATCTGCATTGCCCATTTTATAAAAAGTCCCAACAGCAGCCACAGCCACGATAGAGAGCGTGTCTGTGGCATAGAAGGTGACACGTTGTTAGCACTTATCTGCCACTGCCAAGTTGGCATGGCCTGTGAGCCAGTGCTCTAGCTGTGGTCAGCTTCAAGTGGACACTGGCAGAGGGTAGAGTGTGAGAAGAGAAGGGCTCTCTGATTTCTTGGAGTAGCACACTGTCCTGTATCAAAAGAAAGCTGCATTGTATGGGAGCATAGTGAGGTTACAGCCACCCGCTGGGACTGGATGGCAGGCCTCTGCTTTCTACTTGGTCATCGTGCCTGCCCAGTGTGTGGTCACAGTGCTGCTGCTCCATTAGGATTCCTAGAGAGTGAGGACTTCTTGGATGGCACTCAGTGTTCTTTTGTGCTGACCTGGAAACCAGCCTTGGTGAGGTTTTAATGCATGTGAAGAAGTGGCTGGGTGTAGAGGAAGCATTGAAATGGAGCCGATTCCAAGGCCCTGGGGTCTAGATCTTTTGCCTTTCGCCTTCATTGACTTGGCATTCAAAAGTCTCAGGTGGTAAGTCTCCTGGAGACAGTGGTGGATTGGGCCCCTCTGCTGATTATCAGGAAAGCCATTCGCATCCCAGCAGTGCTCCCGCCTGGGTTGAGGGCAGTGGGAACAAGGCACACAGACTTGGCAGCGTCTTCTCACTGAGCACCAGACCCTGCTCTTCTCATCCTAGGCTTGGGACCTTTGCTTTGAGCATGCTCCCAGACAAAAGGTTTTCTCTTGTGGTTGTCATAGACAAAACCAGCAAGGAAGGGTGTCCCCCGGAAACATTTATCCTCAGACGGCCCTGTTTGTCTTCAGGCTGTCTCCTCTTCTAGCTTCTTTTCCTACAGAGCAACATGCTATAAGATCCTTTTTTTCTAGGCTCTCTCTGACCTTTATTTTAAGTATCTTGTGACATGTGTACATGTGTTTTTATTGCAAACTGCTTCAAATCCATTTGGATATGGATGGTATACAAATTATAAATAAATAAATACATGATAAAGAGAGGATCTCTTCCCTGCCAGCTCGTCGTTGCTTAAAAAGCAGCAAGTTTGCACTTGCGTGACTCTGCTTTTGCTGGGCCCCATGCCGGCAGCCAACAGGAGTGAAAACAAAATCTGTCCCTTTCAGCACCACACATTCCTCTCCTGAGCCTAGGGGAAGAGGTGGCAAGTATCATTTGCCAATCATGAACCAGATAGCCTTTCCTTGACTGAATCCCACATCTTTAATGAAATTCTACCCACTGAATAAGATACCCACAGCTTTTCCTAGCAGGTACAAACATCTCCATCTCATCCCACGCCCACAGTTCTACCCAGCTCCCTGGCTTCCTGTCCTGTTCTGCTCCTCTGCCTTTTCCCTAGGAACCTTGTTTTTCTCATAAGCAAATGCTACCCCATCCTTAATTTATCCTACACGTGAATCTCTCAATGCCTGCTTTAAGGAAATCGTCTTCCCTTGAATTTCCATTACTTCCGAGAGGGCATTTGTTTATTGTTTTGATAGTTCCTTTATTCTTCTCTTGCTTACTCCTTATCTTGCTGACTCTTTCAGATGATTTTTTCTGCCTTTGAACCTCGAAGCCACTTCTACTCTTTTCATTTTCATCAGAGGACAACTGGGCCTGTTGAATTGAGACTGTTGAGGTCGTTCTGAGCAATTCCTCCGTTGAAATCTTTTATTTGGGCTTTCATTTCCCCTGTCTCTGTTTTCATTGTTGTCTTCCTCTTCCCAAGGCTAGAGATTCAGCCTTTTACTCCACTTCCTTGCCCCCATCCGTTAGCCCTTTTCTTCCCATGACCTGATTTACTTCTCTAAGTTTTACTTCTACCTTTAGTCTTAAAAAATATTAATAAAACAGTAACTCATTTTGCCTTGTTACCTCCACAGGCTATTTTTCTCAAGCTCTTTTGCTTTTCATTATTAGCCTTTTGGAAGGAACTAATTATATGTTGATACCCCTGCCTACTTCATCACCTTCGTGCCATTGCTGTGTGGCTCCCAATACCATAACTACAAAGAAATACCTTTCCTAGGAATTCTTCATAATCCCTTATCTGGCACATGCAAGTGACTCCTCCCACCTCATGTTCTATGGAATAGTTTTCGCCCCTTACTCTGCACTTGCCTTCCATGCTGTCCTTTAGGTCCTGCTGCCTCTAAAACTGGTCCTCTTCCATGTCATTTGCTGCTTCTTTGAGTCCTTTGCTCTGTCTTCTTTTCTGAAATTTTCAGTTTTTGAATCTCAGTGAAAATTCCTATTTAAGGTTCTATCCCATTAGAACCTCAAACTCCCTTTTCCTCCATTCTTTACTGGAGGGAAACAATTGGCTTTTTTCACCTTCTTTCAGTTTCTGTGAGCTTTGAGGTCCTTTCTTCCATATTTCTTACACTGATAGATATTGTGGATATCCCTCACCAGTGTCTTGTACATTCCTTCATTCTTTCTTTTCCCATTGTCAACTCTGTTTCAGATATCTCTGCCTCTCCCTGAAGCTATCCACTGAATATCATGGATATTTGGAGGGCAGATTTCCTTTGGAGCCTTAATCAGTGACATACAGATGATTCTTTTCTACACCCTGCTATGTAACTATGCGTATGTAGACCATGAAAAAAGCAGTTATGCATTCCTCATGATGGTGTTGTGTGGAAAGATAAAACTGTATTTCGCTTATGTTAGGTTTTACGGGAAAATGGTATTTTTTTAAAGTGAGGTTGTTCTGTGCTGCTGTGTTTACTCAGAAAGAACAAAGTTAATCAAGAGTAGCTTGGAGGAGGCAGAGATTGCAGTTTGAACTCATGGAGAAACCCAGAAAAGGAAATGCCCTAGAAGACAAGAGAATGCAGGAGATATTTCACCAGTGGTAGGCTGCAAAGAATACAGGGAAGAAAATCTTAATGGAGTTCATTAAAACACTGCTTCTGCCAGTCCAGGTTCGATGCATGATACCGGATGCTTGGGGCTAGTGCACTGTGATGACCCAGAGGGATGGTATAGGGAGGGAGGAGGGAGGAGGGTTCAGGATGGGGAACACATGTATACCTGTGGCGGATTGATTTTGATATTTGGCAAAACTAATACAATTATGTAAAGTTTAAAAATAAAAAAAAAAAATTTTAAAATGTTAAAAAAAAGCCACTGCTTCTAAGCCACAAAATAGTCTTCATGTCATATTTAACATGTTAACACTATATATAAAGTAAATAAGGAAGAAAAAAATTGTGGAAATATTAGAGACCATATGTGTTAAAGAGCAAGAAAACTCATGCAAAATTGTATATAGCACTGTATATAGCATATCCAAAATCTAGCAAAGTTCTCCTTAAGCTACCACAAGAAAATCTATGGAAGAAGTAGACACATATATGTATGCACACATACATACACATACGTATATATGTATGTACACTACATGTATAGTATGTATATATACATATACATATAGTGTGCATACATATATACATAATATATGTGCACTGTTGTGTAGTGTATATACATACACATATGTATGTATGAGTGTATATATGTTTATCGGAGAAGGCAATGGCACCCCACTCCAGTACTCTTGCCTGGAAAATCCCATGGACGGAGGAGCCTGGAAGGCTGCAGTCCATTTAGTGTGTGTGTGTATATATATAAGTATGCATGCATATATACGTGCTTCTGCTTCTACAGATTTTCTTGTGCTAGCTTAATGAGAACTTTGCTAGATTTTGGACATGCTAAAGAGGCACCACTAACCCAGGGATACAAAACAGAAATAAAGGGTGAAGCACTAAAGAATAGTAAATGGCCTCCTTAAATCTCTATTAAAATAATAGAGACTGTATTAAATTTAGGGTCCTTGCTGCCACTGCTAAGTCACTTATTAAATCTTTTTATTGGTAAAATTTGCCATTTTAATTATTTTGAAGTATATAATTTATTGGCACTAATTACATTCACAGTGTTGTACATTCATTTACTATCTATCTCCAGTTTTTCCCTCAATCCAAATGGAACCTCTATAACCATTAAGCAACAACTCCCCATTCCTCTCACCCCCTCAATCCCTTATAACATCTAATCTATGTTTTATCCCTATGAATTGTGTATTTTAGATATTTAATATAAGTGAAATTATACAATATTTGTCTTTTTGTCTCTAGCTTATTTCACTTAGCATCTTTTCAAAGTTTATAATGTTGCAGCATGTATTTGAACTTACTCTTTTTATGATTAAATGTATTAATATTTCATTGTTGAGTATACAGTTGGCATTCCATATCTGTGGGCTCTACATCCTCGGATGTATCCAACTATGGATCAAAAATACAAAGAAGGAAAAATTCCAGAAAGTTCCAAAAAGAAAGTTGAATTTGTTGCATTCCCTTGTGGCTCAGTGGTAAAGAATCCACCTGCTAATACAGGAGATGCAGATTCAATCCCTGTGTTGGGAAGATCCCCTGGAGAAGGAAATGGCAACCCACTCCAGTATTCTTGCCTGGAGAATTCCATAAACAGAGGAGCCTGGCAGGCTATGGAATCCATGGGGTTGCAAAAATTTCAGACATGACTGTGACCAAACAACAGCAAGTAACTATTTACATAGCATTCACATTGTATTAGGTATTATAAGTAATCTAGAGATGATTTAAAGAATACAGGAGGTTGTACATAGGTTATGTGCAAATAGTACTTCATTTTATATAAGAGACTTGAACATCAGTGGGTTTTGCTATCCATTGGGGGTCCTGAAATCCATCCCCTGAGGATACTGATGTCATTTTTTTAACCCATGGATGAATATTTTGGGTTATTAAATAATGCTTCCATAAACATTGACACATAAGTATTTGTCTCAGTCCCTGTTTTGAATTCTTTTGGTCTATATATTAATACTTAGGAGTGGAATTGCTGGGTCATATTTCATGTTTAGCTTTTTGAAGAACCACCAAGTTGCTTTTCATAGGCAGCTGACCCATTTTTTATTTCCATCAGCAATATATGAAGATTCCAACTTCTCCACATCTTTGCCAACACTTGTGGTTTTCTGAGTTTTAAAAGTTAATTAATAAATTAATTTAACGTGTATGAAGTGGTATCTCATTGTCATTTACATTTGCATTCCCCTGCTCAGACGGTATGACACCCCACTCCAGTACTCTTGCCTGGAAAATCCCGTGGACGGGGGAGCCTGGTGAGCTGCTGTCTCTGGGGTCGCACAGAGTCGGACATGACTGAAGCGACTTAGCAGCAGCAGCAGCAGCATCTCAGACAGTAAAGCATCTGTCTACAATGCGGAAGACCTGGGTTCGATCCCTGGGTTGGGAAGTACCCTGAAGAAGGAAAAGGCAACCCACTCCAGTATTCTTGCCTAGAGAATCCCATGGATGGATGAGCCTGGTGTCCATGGGGTGGCAAAGAGTTGGACACAACTGAGCGACTTCACTTTCACTTCAGTGATTAGGGATACTGAGAATTTTTCCCGTGATTAAGTATTTGTATATCATCTTCAGAGAAGTGTCTATTCAAGTTCTTTGCCAAGTTTTGTATTGGACTGTTTGTCTTTTTGTTGTCGAATCACTTTTTAATATTGTCCTTTGCTGCATACTTTTTAATTTTAATGAAATCTGATTTATTTTTCCTTTTGTTTCTCTTTTGGTATGATAAGAATTCATTGCCAAATCAAAAGTCATGAAAATTTACCCTATGTTTTCCACTGTGAGTTTTATGCTTTTAGCTCTAGTATTTGGAACATTAATTCATTTTGAGTTAATTTTTGTGTGTGATGTGAAATAGGGGTCCAGTTTTCTTTTTTTTTTTTTGCATGTAGAAATTCAATTGTGCCAACAGTATTCTTGAATACTTCTTTTCCCTACTGAGTGGAGTTGGCTTCCTTCTCAAATTTAAGCAGCCTTAAATGTAGGGGGTTATTTCTGGAGTCTCATTTCTATTCCATTGGTGTGTATGCCTATCCTTAAGCCACTATCAAACTGCTTTGATTACTATAGCTTTATAATAAGTTTTGAAATCAGAAAATTTGAATCCTTTGACTTTGTTCTTTTCAAGATTGTTTTGCTATTTGGGACCCTTTGCACTTCAACATGAATTGGAGTAATATGCTTTTCCATTTTTACAAAACATGCCTGTTGTAATTTTGAGAAGAATCACATTGAATCTGTAGATTGCTTTGAGTAGCATTGCCATCTTAACAGTATTATCTTTCTACCCATGAACATAGGATGCTTTTCCTTTTCTTTCAGCAATGTTTTATAGATTTCAGTTTACAAGTCTGTCAAATAAATTCCTTTTTGGATTGATAGAAGTGATTATGTTTTTCTTCCCCTATTCATCAATGTGGTGTGTTACATTGATTGATTTTCTCATGTTTAACCACGCTTGAATGTCTGGAATAAATCATATTAGGTCATGATATATAATTATTATGCTGATGGGTTTGGTGTGATATCACTGAGGGCTTTTGCATCTATATTCATAAAGGATAGAGTTTTCTTTGCTTTTAATGTCTCTATCTGGTTTTTGTATTCAGATTTTGCTGGACTGGTAGATGAATTAAGAAGTGTTCCATTCTGTTCTGTTTTTTTCATAAGTTTGAGAAGAATTGGTGTTATATCTTTAAATGTTTGGTAGAACTCAGCAGTGAAGGCTTTGTGGTTTCTTCTTTGATCCAGTGATTACTTAAGTGTATACTTTCCATATATTGGTAAACTTCCCAGTTTTCCTACAAAACTATAACTTCATTGTGGTCATACAATTTACATTGTATGATTTAAATGTTTTAAAATTTGTTTCATGGGCAACTAATGTGTCTCAGTGTATGTCTTTGAATTTATCCTCCTGGGATTTGTTGAGCTTCATGGATTCATAAATTCACATTCTTCACGAAATTTGGGAACTTTTCAGCCAGTATTTCTTCAGGTATTTTTTTCTGCCCCTTTCTCTCTCTCATCTCCTGCAATCTGGAAATCAAATTCAGTCCTTTTCGTTAGTGTTTGATGATTTTTGTTTGTTTGCCACATGCTCTAGTAGTTCATTTGTTTAATGACTTATCCAAACTATTTTTGAAAAGACTGTGTTCCTTGTTGTGTGTGGCCACTGTAGTCTTTGTACCTTAGTTTATGTTCAGCTATAAGTTTCCCTTAAATGCCAGTGTTGAACAAAGTCCTCTCCCAGTATTTTCGGATTGACTCTAAGCCAGGGCACTCTCTAGAATGTAGTCAAGCTTTCACTGCGCTTAGGGATCAGTCTGAGGTAAACAATTTAGTGTATTCTCAGGTCTTCTCTGAGCATTCATCATGCTCTGGGGATACACATGATTCTGCATATTTCCCTGCATACATGCCTGCTTTGACATGTTCTAACTTACTGAAGAAACTCTCTCCAGCTCTTACTCTCAGGCCTTCGCTGGTCTGTTGTATGTTGTGACTGTAATCCTTTGCCCCAGGCAACTGAGGTGTTTTCGCTTTGCTTGCAGTGTTTTTGATCAATACCAGTTCTTTACAGCCTGAGTTTCTAGTTAGGTGAGACAGAGGTGAGCACCTGGCACTAGTCCTGCAGATCCCACTTGGTCAGAACAAACATACACAGTCATTTATGAATAAGCTCCACTCTGCTCCCTCCTGAGCCAGGGACCAGGTGGAAATCTGAACTGCTGCTGCTTTGATATTACCACTGTTCTGGGGCAGGGCTTGGGGCATGAGCAAGTAAAAAATGCCACAAAGCTTTCCTACTGTCTTGAAGTTGCCTTTTGTTTTTGTTTTTTTGGTTCAACATCTACTTAGTTGCTGTAAGTCTTTGGCTGTCTTCCAGAGCTCTGATGAAGTCAATTCTAACAATTTCTGCTTGTTTTTCTTTGCTTTTTTCCCTGTAGAAGAATGGAACTTAGAGTTGCCTACCTGCCATTTTACTGATGTCACCCTCATTCTAAAACTAACCACTTCATTCTTTTGGCAAGGTTTAAGAAATTCCTACAGTTTCAGAACTGAAAGATTTGAGGTCATGTAGTCTGGTGAGAATTGATGTTTTTTAACTGTGGTGTTGGAGAAGACTCCTGAGAATCCCTTGGACTGCAAGGTGATCCAACCAGTCCATTCCAAAGGAGATCAGCCCTGGGTGTTCTTTGGAAGGAATGATGCTAAAACTGAAACTCCAGTACTTTGGCCACCTCATGCAAAGAGTTGACTCACTGGAAAAGACCCTGATGCTGGGAGGGATTGGGGGCAGGAGGAGAAGGGGACGACAGAGGATGAGATGGCTGGATGGCATCACTGACTCGATGAATGTGAGTCTGAGTGAACTCCGGGAGTTGGTGAGGGACAGGGAGGCCTAGCGTGCTGCGATTCATGGGGTCACAAAGAGTCGGACACGACTGAGGGACTGAACTGAACTGAGTCTGGTGGTTTGTAACCTGTCTCCCTAGAGCACCAGGGATAGTGTGAGATTCCCCCAGAAGCACTCAGTGTTTGAAGCTTTTTACTATGGTATCCCCCATTTTAACCTAGAATCACTCAGAGTATGTTATTGTTACTTTTAGTTTTTTAATGGTAAGTGTTCATTTGAATCAAGAATTTTCAGCTTAAAAATTCATTAGAAACTATTGATTCATATCAAATGCCTTGTTCAGAGCTAGGCAAAGAGGATTCCTCATTCAAAATAATCAAATTTCCCTGCTTTTCCTCCAGGTAGCTGGACTGTAAGACATGTAGGCATGCTTGGCAGAAAAATAGCTTGGAGCCTTTGTTCCACATTTAACTAGGGTAAAGGCACTATGCTCTGTAGGGGAAGGTGGGAGAAGGAGGTTGCTGTGGCGATTCTCTATCCTTTTCTAACATCATGACACAATCCAGTCTTTGCTCCGAATTTGCATGCTCTCTCAGCACAGCTCAGTCTGCTGTTGACTGGATTCAAACCTTAGAGGGTAGCTTGTCAGCTATCTATTGTCACTGTAGAATGCCTGCTTTACTTCTTCCACCATCATCCCAAGTGTTAGCAAAGTATTTTTTCTTACCACATATAATTCTCTCCCCTAGAGGAGATCTAAAAAATAAAATATGCACTGTTTTTGAGCCGCAGAAAGGAGCTTAAGTGATTATTGAACAAGACGTTGGTACCCAGGAAGGACTTGGGGCACCATACTTAATATCAAAGTAGAAGTCAAGAGAGGTTCTAAGGCCGGAGAATTTTCTGTAGAGAAAAAATAGCAGTCTTTGTTTGATTAATTTCACCTTAGTTTTCAGCAAGTGAGCTGATCTGCTCCACTTAACCTCTCACAGTCTCTTAGAGCCCTAAGATCTCATCTTTTATAGTACAGATAATTAAATAATTTCTGATTCTGCATATGTTCTGTAGGATGAATTTTATTTTATTTGGTACAATTATATATATTTATAGATACAAATTTGTTATATTCATGCATACACACATTTTTATTAGTTGGTTGTATAAAAGTATCAAAACATGGTAATATCACTCAGAAGTTTGTAGGAGCAGCAAATTTCAATCCATGGAATATTACATCTAAATAGAAACAATTGGCTTGGAGGTTTTCTTGCTGACTGGTGTATTGACATGATTGTAATACCTCCAGCTGGCTTTTTCACACTGAATGACAATTACACGCATGCCCCATGATACTTGATGCTCACAGAGCATAAAGAGAAAGGAAAACAGTGATCTTAGGTCCGTGAGGGAAGGCTATAACCACGGACAAAATAAGCAAACAGAAGCCCAGCTAATTGAAAGGGAGGGTTGAAAGCAATGTTGAATTGGGAATAGCATCAGTGTCAAAGGGAACTTGAATTTAGCTGAGTGATTGAAAAATAACATGGTGAATTATTTCATTCTCTGATTTATGGTACTTAAATAAGGCAAAGATTTTTCCCCCTGTATCTTAAAAAGGGGGCATGTGGAATGAGTGGATAAAAGCTATTATTTTCTGACATCAGAAATAGATTTAATCTTGTATGTTTTAACTGTGACATTATGGATATATGGCCACGTAACATGAGCATTGGTGGTGCCTATTTGAAAGTTCTAAGTATTTGACCCGGGGAAGGCAATGGCACCCCACTCCAGTACTCTTGCCTGGAAAATCCCAGGGGCGGAGGAGCCTGATAGGCTGCCGTTCATGCTAAGGGTCGGACACGACTGAGCGACTTCACTTTCACTTTTCACTTTCATGCACTGGAGAAGGAAATGGCAACCCACTCCAGTATTCTTGCCTGGAGAATCCCAGGGACAGGGGAGCCTGGTGGGCTGCCGTCTACAGGATCGCACAGAGTCAGACACGACGGAAGTGACTTAGCAGTATTTGACCTCTTTATACCATGTAACTCCCTCCCTCACCTGCAGTAATAATACTTCTGATATTTAAGGTAAGGAATAATGGGCATATATTACATCAATAATAAAAAATCACAGTGACATATTAAGGCAAAAATACTAAAAGTTCTCCTTTGCATGCTTCTCAGAGATAACTGAGAGTGAAAGGATCTTGAATTGGGAATTCAGAAACGTTGCATTTGAGTGTGCACTCTGTCACTTACCATGTGATTTTTGTCAAGTTACTTTTCTTCTCTTATCCTTCTTTCTTCCAACCATATGCCCCCAATTTGCATTATGGAGACAGGGTCTAATCCCTGGGTTGTTTTGAAATAGATAGGATCTAATCCCTTGTTTATTTTGAAATAATGCGTAGAAACCATTTGAAAAAAATAAGTGATATGCTAATGATATGGATGGTGATGGTCTCAACTAGAAACTAATATTTTCAAAAATTATTAATCCTTAGCACTGAAACTTATTCAATACCATGTGTAAAACAGATAGCCAGTGAGAGTTTGATGTATAGATATATGACACAAGGAACCCGTAGCCGTGCTCTGTGACAACCTTGAGGGGTGGGATGGGGACAGAAATGGGATGGAAGATTAAGAGGGAGAGGACATATGCATACCTATGGCCAGCTTATGTTGATGTATGGCAAAAACTATCACAATATTGTAAAGTAATTATTCTCTAGTTTAAAAAAAGCTAGATGATAGCAAAGTTTACAGAACTTGTGAATAAATATAGAATTTTAAAAAATATTCTTATATATTATTTTTATTTTTTAAAGGTGAAAAATGACCAATACAAACCATGTTTTCACAAAATAGCCAACATTTAATTACTGTTTTCACATGAATTGGAAATGGGAAACAGTGAAGAAAGAGCTCAGTAGAAGCAAAGTCAACTAACAGAACTTGTGTATGTTGCTTTACACCCCCCAATTTTTCCTTTTGATTATTCAAATACAAGTACTGTATTCTCAGTTCCTTTAAAATGTTAGGATTTTGTAAGTTTTATCTTCTTTATCCAGGGCTTCCTAGGTGGCTCAGTGGTAAAGAATCTGCATCCAGTGTAGAAGACATAGGTTTGGTCCCTAGGTCTGGAAGATCCCCTGCGGAAGGGAATAGCAATCCTTTCCAGTATTCTTGGGTGGAAAATCTCATGGACAGAGGAACCTGGGGGGCTACAGTCCAGGGGATGGCAAAGAGTCGGATTCAACTGAGCACATACATCATATTACCATCACACCACCCCTTCTCCTCTCTACCACTGTTTCATTCTCCTGGCTAACTTGCATAAGGTCTTTGAAACTCAGCTCAGATGTCATGTTTTTCAAGAATTCTTTAATTTCTCTTGGCCACAAGAAGCTGGCTTAACTAAGTCTCCTCAGTGTTATCTTAACACCTGTTGTTTGTTGTTGTCTAGTCACTAAATCATGTCTAACTCTTTTGTGACCCTATGGACTAGCCTGCCCGGATCCTCTGTTCACGGGATTTCCCAGGCAACAATACTGGAGTGGGTTGTCATTTCCTTCTCCAGGGGATCTTGCTGACCCAGGAATCGAAACTGAGTCTCCTGCATTGGCAGGCAGATTCTTTATCATGGAGCCACCTGGGAAGCCTTTTTAATGCCTTATACCTACCTATATCGTTGGACTCTACTATTTGGTGTTTAAAGTGTTTATATATCTTTTACCCCAACTAAAATCTAACACTCATGAAGATAGAGGTCCTGTGTTACTCATTTGGAGGCTGGCATTTAGTAGATTTTTAATGAATGTTTCTTTAATGAGTGAACAAATGAATGAAGGTATAACATATGAGAAGCTGTTTGAAAAGAATGAAAGATAATTCGGAATATGGTGTTTTCCAAATATAACTGCAGAAGGAAGAAGCATTTGTCTCCTTAAACAGTACTATATTTGGAAATCAGCTATTTGGCCATCTCTTCTAATTTGGTGAGTTGCTCCAGGAAAATCACTTATGTTCTCAGCACTCAACTTCCCATCCAAAAATGGGACAATTTGCATTTCCTATTGCCTGCCTCATTAAGAATGTCACAGAGACCAAAATTAGAGCAATTACATGATGTCTGGTGATTTTTTTTTAAAATGAAGGTATGTTGTGTATTCTTGGATGATACATTAAAATTAATACCTGTTTATAATCCAATTGCTTTATACTCAAGATATTCCTGAAGTTTTCCCTAAACAATTTAAATCAAATAACATTTTAAATGGACTGTGGAGATTTATATTTAAAGCATATTTTTGGTCTATACCAGTTTTATACAGTACAAAGTCTTCTTGAAGTGGAACAATTATTTATATTTGTGATTTGTAATTGTTTTATCATTTAGAATTTCATGTAATACCAACCTGTTAAAGCCATACCTCGTATATTCCTCTATTTCTCCTGTTCTGTTTAGTGAGCCATTATTGACTGAGAGTGGAGAAGAAATATCCTTCACTGAACTGCCTTTATTGTTTTTGGGAACCTAAACTTCTATTCATAAACACAACCTCTGTCTTGTAAACAATAATTTTCAGAATTGTGAAGAGGTATTTGTATCTTTGAGAAATATATAAAGAAGAATTAAGGTGATGGTCCCAAGGGGTGGGAAATCTTAAACTAAGACAAAAGGTGTACCACTCAATAATTCCCGAGAGAATTAGGGACTTTATTTTTAACGAAATATTTTTTTAATTGACCCCAAATAGAGTAATAAGTCCAGAGTTAGTTTCTCATGTAATTATGGTGTTAATTACCCCCACTTTATCAGGACACTTCTTGTCCTTATCTGGGCAAGAATGTAATTTAGGCTTTGCTTACTCTCCGATTAAGAATACAGACTAAAAAGTGTTTAGATTTTCCTTGTTATGAAATTAATTTGGGGCTGGGTTCCTTCTTAGGTGTCCCACTATGTTTCTCTATGATATTCTATTTCACAAGAATATGACATCTCTGACTAATTACTTCTTTTTGAGTCAACTTGATTGAATATATTGTAGGTGCAATAAACTGTAAACCCATGTAATATCCATGTAGACAGCACCACAATCAAAGTGCAGGGCAAATCCAACCACACTGCAGAAGATAACTCATGCCTCTTTACAGTCGTTTACCATGTCATTCCGCCCTAGACAACCATGGATATTTCCATCACCATAAATTTGTTTGCATAACTCTTTTTTTTCTTGAGGTTGAGTTCTTTTATGGGGAGATAAACTATATGGTTGGGAGGAACGAGAAGGCAGAGCTAAGGCATTTACTCAAGAAAATTGCTTCAGATCTGATAAGCACTAAGATTTGTGGAAGCAAAGTTTATCTGAACTCACAGGCTAGTAGGTACCTTTAGAACACTGCTAATCAAGAACAACAGAAATGGAATGAAATTTACATCTGGGCCATTTAAGTAGGAAACATCTGGGAGGAAGTTCAAGGTTTGCAGTCATTTTGATGAAGTAAGTTTTCCATTCTTTGTAGGAACTTGGTCCCATGCTTTGAGCCATCACTAAATGACTATGCCAAACCTCTGAAAGAGATGGGAATACCAGACCACCTGACCTGCCTCTTGAGAACCCTATATGCAGGTCAGGAAGCAACAGTTAGAACTGGACATGGAACAACAGACTGGTTCCAAATAGGAAAAGGAGTTCGTCAAGGCTGTATATTGTCTCCCTGATTATTTAACTTATATGCAGAGTACATCATGGGAAACACTGGGCTGGAAGAAGCACAAGCTGGAATCAAGATTGCCGGGAGAAATATCAATAACCTCAGATATGCACATGACACCACCCTTATGGCAGAAAGTGAAGAGGAACTAAAAAGCCTCTTGATGAAACTAAAAGAGGAGAGTGAAAATTTGGCTTAAAACTCAACATTCAGAAAACTAAGATCATGGCATCAGTTCCCATCACTTCATGGGAAATAGATGGAGAAACAGTGGAAACAGTGTCAGACTTTATTTTTTTTTTGGGGGGGGGGCTCCAAAATCATTGCAGATGGTGATTGCAGCCATGAAATTAAAAGACGCTTACTCCTTGGAAGGAAAGTTATGACCAACCTAGATAGCATATTCAAAAGCAGAGACGTTACTTTGCCAGCTAAGGTCCATCTAGTCAAAGCTATGGTTTTTCCAGTGGTCATGTATGGATGTGAGAGTTGGATTGTGAAGAAAGTTGAGCGCTGAAGAATTGATGTTTTTGAACTGTGGTGTTGGAGAAGACTCTTGAGAGTCCCTTGGACTGCAAAGAGATCCAACCAGTTCATCCTAAAGGAGATCAGTCCTGGGTGTTCATTGGAAGGACTGATGCTGAAGCTGAAACTCCAGTACTTTGGCCACCTCATGCGAAGAGTTGACTCATTGGAAAAGACCCTGATGCTGGGAGGGATTGGGAGCAGGAGGAGAAGGGGACGACAGAGGATGAGATGGCTGGATGGCATCACCAACTGGATGGACATGAGTTTGAGTGAATTCCAGGAGTTGTTGATGGACAGGGAGGCCTGGCGTGCTGTGATTCATGGGGACACAACTGAATGACTGAACTGAACTGAACTGAAGTTAAATGAGGTGTAATATCTATTTTTTTAACATGTTCACCATTCAGAAATGAAGTGGTGATTGTCCTTTGACCATCTAGACTTACAGAATATAAACTCTTATTTTTAGGAGTGCAGAACTTTGTTCTATTCACATTTTGAAAGTGGTCAGGCTACAGGCCCAGACTTCTCATCTCTATTTGGCCTTTACATGGTAGTTCTGACCACTGGACATTTGACTTTTATGGCCAAGAGTCTAGTGCTGTTGGTGAAATGTTTGCAGAAGTATTGGTAGAAACTGCCTGGCTAGTATTTTATGCATATACTACAGTCCATAAATAAACATTATATTTCTTTCTGTAAATATATTTGTGTCCTAGATAGCCAACTGACAACAATTTTTTTTTTTTTTGTCTTCCAATTAAATAGAAATTGTTCTGGATGATGGAATGGCACTGTTTAAGACACTTTCACTCTAAGAGTCTCTTGGGTAGGAAGGAAAATAGATTTCCAGCCTTAAGAATTAAATGGCCCTGTTTAATGTCAATCCTATGACACTCCTGCCCCCACATTAAAATTTTGTTAAATTGGGCTCTAACTTGTTTCAAAGCAAAGTTGAGACGCTCCTATATCATGACTGTCCTAGACACAGGTAACTTTCCACCATGTGAAAGTGAAAGTCTCTCACTTGTGACTGACTCTTTGAGACCCCATGTCCTGTAGCCTGCCAGGCTCCTCTGTCCATGCAGTTCTCCAGGCAAGACAATTGGAGTGGGTAGCTGTTCCCTTCTACAGGGGATCTTCCCAATCCAGGGATCAAACCCAGGTCTCCTGCATTGCAGGCAGATTCTTTATCATCTGAGCTACCAGGGAAGCCTGAAAACTACTTCCACCTTACAGAAGTACCATTTTCTTGATAATATTTAGTTGAAGAAGTTATATTTAACCTTTGGATGATAAGGTTTCCTTTATTCTTTTCAAGGAGGTTTAATTAACCCATCTATTTTTCATGTTCCCTATTGTTTAGAAATTTCTGGGAATATAATTTACTTAAAGTAGTTAAGTCAGATTTTTTTCCTTTCTCCTCTCTTTTATTCTTCCATAGGCAGGAACTGTAGTATATGCAGATTATTGAGAGAAGAAAAATAATATCTGAAAAGGTGGCTTTCTTAAAAGGCCCCAGTAGCATTAGTGTCATGTCTGAAGCACCCATTTGTGTCAACTGTACAGACCTTTCAATGGAAAATTGTGCTATGCTACCTTTTAAAGTATGAAATGCTAATTTGGGATTTACAGTTTTTGAACTGGAGGGCTGCATTTTGCATGGGATTTTGTTTAATTTCCCAGTGAAAAAAGGCATTTGAAACACAACTGCCTACAGCCAACTGTCAACAAAAATCAACTGTAATAGCACAGAGGCTGTCACTGATGTATGTGGTGATGTGGTAATCTTCTCAATTTAGCTGGATATTTCTCCTTCATACAAAACAGCTGAAAGTCTTGCTAGGCATTTATGAATATCGGGAGGTATTATTAGGCTGATAATGGGGCCAGATTAAGGAAGTGTACACTGGTTCAAAGTGTCAGTTAAAGAGACACAAAATGGAATGATGCTTGGCCCTCAGTATAAGCGAATCTTCACATTTCAGGTTTGCTTAAGATTTGGGCGATAGCATGCTGAGTTCCATCTGCTGTGAAAGTGGCTTTCTGGGGAAAAAAATAAAGTTGTTATGCTATTTTTCCCCCAGAAATCTGTTTTTGTTTATCAAAAGAGTGAAATAAAAAAGTTCTAAAAATGGAAGTGAGGAGGGCAAACTAGGGAAATCTCCTGGGGTGAGACTGGTCAGTGTTCTTCTCTCTGAGGTGTTGAGAGCCAGTGGTTGAGGGCTGGCATCTCTCCCTCTCAGTCATGACTCTAGGAACTGGAAGAAGATAATTCTTTTTGCAGTCTCTCTATTTTAGTAGTGGGACCCGTTTGGATTCTAAATAACAACTGGCAAATTTTGCAAGGCAAAAAATAAAGCTGCATATAACCTATTGTTTGACAAGGCACAAAGTTGGCACTTATTACAAGTTGTCATCAAAATATGGCATTAGTGAAGCTTCTCATATCAAAAGATGATTTAGAATCAAATGGCACTTTATGTTATCAGCTACTATTTTTTTTTTAACTTATTTATTTTTGGCTGTGCTGGGTCTTCAGTGCTGCATGAACCTTTTTCTAAAGGCAACAAGTAGAGGCTACTCTTCATTGCATAGGCTTCTCATTGTGGTGGCTTCTCTTGTTGCAGAGCACAGGCTCTAGGGCACTTGGGCTTCAGCAGTTGCAGTGTGTGGGCTCAATGGTTATGGTTCCTGGGCCCTGGAGCACAGGCTCACAGTGTTAGTTGCTCCATGGCATGTGGGATCTTCCTGGATCAGGAATCCAACCCATGTATCCTGCATTGGCAGGTGGATTCTCTACCACTGAGCCACCAGGGAAGTCCAATTACTATTTTTTTTATTTCAGTATTTAAAATGAGTCATAATCAGGTCTGGTCACATTATTAACTAGCTCCCTGGTAGCCCAGCTCTCTGTGATTAAATTTCTTCATCTCAAAATTGGATTAATAATCACACCCACTTCATAGGGATTTTGTGAGAGTTATCTGATAGATATAAAGAGCTTATAAAATGGATTGACATATAATAAGCCTCATATGATTATCATCATCATCAATACAAGCAACATATTCACTATTATCTAGTTCAGTTCAGTTCAGTCACTCAGTCGCGTCCAACTCTGTGACCCCATGAAGTGCAGCACACCAGGCCTCCCTGTCCATCACCAACTCCTGGAGTTCACTCAAACTCATGTCCATCGAGTCAGTGATGCCATCCAGCCATCTCATCCTCTGTCGTCCCCTTTTCCTCCTGCCCCCAACCCCTCCCAGCATCAGGGTCTTTTCCAATGAGTCAACTCTTCTCATGAGGTGGCCAAAGTACTGGAGCTTCAGCTTTAGCATCATTCCCTCCAAAGAATACTCAGGGCTGATCTCCTTCAGAATGGACTGGTTGGATCTCCTTGCAGTCCAAGGGACTCTCACGAGTCCTCTCCAACACCACAGTTCAAAAGCATCAATTCTTCGGTACTCAGCTCATGCTAAAAGGATGGAAAGTGGAATATACTAGCAGATAAACTGCATAACCTGTTGTGAAAAGTATATTCATTTTTAAAAATGTTTATTTTATTTGGCTGCACTCAGTCTTAGGTGAAGCATTCGGGATCATTGCTTCACTGTGGCATGCATGATCTTGTAGTTGCGGCAGGCAGGATCTTAGGTTGCCGCATGCAAACTCTTAGTTGTGACATGTGAGATCTAGTTCCCTGACCAAGGATTGCACCCAGGCCCCCTGCATTCGCAGTGAAGAGTCTTAGCCACTGGATCACCAGGGAAGTCCCTCATTTTTCTTAATCATTATGTTTTTATATGTTGATGGAATACAGGAGTGAACCACATTATCTAAACTACATGGCAATATGTTCTAAGATGTGTATAAATGGCACCATAGCTAATAGGGACTTGATAGTGTACCCTGCCCTGTTTTGTGCACTGCCTGCCTTTCTCTGAAGCTCTGCCCTTTTGCAGCCCCTTCTTCTCATATGACCCTGGTCTGTTATCTTCCTTGCTTGTCTTGGCCAATAATGACAGACCAAGAATAGACTTCTGATGAAGGGATGTGGCTCCAGACAGGCATGTCAGTGACATGTCTTGGTAAACCTCTAAGAAAAGCTAGACTGAGCCAATCCAGTCCCTTTCTCTGCAGTTCTATGATTGTGCTCTGAGGTAGCCTCATTGATTATCAGTAAGTACTTGAATTAAAAAACTAGGCAATGGAAGGGAGAATAGGGTGAGATGTGGCCATAGCAGTTATATACAAATTAAAGCTATGATAAAATAGAGCAAAAAGGAAAGCACCACACCATGAGAAAATCTCTGAGGCTGAATGTTTTTCTGTGTTTTCTGAGTTCTCACAACTGGCTCTGTAGTTTTTCCAGATTCCATGAGACCTCTTTATTTCCCTACAAAAAAATTCCCTTCCTCTTGACTTCCCACTAGCATGGGAGTATTTCTGTTTGTCACAACCAATTTGGACACAGAGGATATAAGATTTCTTGTATGTGTGTTAGTTGCTCAGTTGTGTCTGACTCTGAGATCTCATGGACTGTAGCCCGCCAGACTCCTCTGTCCATGGGATTATCCAGGCAAGAATACTGGAGTGGGTTGCTATTCCCTTCTCCAGAGGATCTTCCCGACCCAGGAATTGAACCAGGGTCTCCCACATTGCAGGCTACCAGAGAAGCCTTCTTGTGTGAATAGGGAGTCAAGTTTTCTGCTGACAAGTAAAAAACACTGCATGCAATAGAAAGAATTAAAATAAAATTGAGAAAGTAGTCAGTGAGGGAAATTTTTATTTTCCGTATTTGAAGTCTTAAGAGTGAAGGAGTGCTAGAAATAAGGGACTTGACAATTATCTCTAAGTTCTAGTGGACTGACAAGGTCTCTGTACACATGGTGATGACTTTTTAATGGAGTAGACAGACAATAATCAACAAGAAAATATAAAGATGATAGCATGATAATTACAGACTGAGAGGACTTTTATGAAGGAAATACAGAGTAAAGTTAGAAAAGCCATTGGAGGCTTAATGAAATATATTCCTTAGCACTAAATTATTTTGTTGGGTAACTGCCAGTGATCTCTGAATAAAAAATTCCTATGTGACCTTGATTCATTCCCTCCTCTGCTTTGGTTAATGATGAAGGACCAGGGATGGATCTCTGAAGGAAAAGTGTAGCCCAAGACACACATACGTATAGATACAGATATATACTGGATCAATATATGCTCTATTCCTAACAAGAAAAAGTTTTTTCTTTTATCTCAAAGATGATACCAAAACTCATCAACATATTATTGAGTTTTTCCTCTCTATTTGGAATGGATTTAAATGGTGGATATTGGAACAACCATTTAATGAGCCTATCTTCTACCAGGTAATATGCAACATCTTTTGCACAACTTTCTGATTTAATGGAAAAGCCACCCACTCTCACCTTGTAGTCATTGACATTTACCTGCAGTGAATACCTGGGGTTCAGGCTTCTGTCTAGATCTGGAAGACAGCATTTATCTCTGGGCCAAAGGGTGCTTTAATATGCTGCCTGTTTCTTCTAACATCAAGTTCTAGGCCAAATCCGGATTGTTATGAACAACCTATATATAAATAATTAGTATAAAAGAAGAATTAAATAATAAGTGTAAAAGAGGAATTATCTATAATTACTCAATTGCTTTTTTTCTTTTTAGAAATTATTTGCTTTTCAGTTTAAAGTTTGCCAACTATTTTCTTGGTGATTCAAGTTGGAGAGAAGTGTTTCTTTATTCTCATTATCACTTCCTGCTAAAATTTACATAGTTAATTTGAAGAGGTAGACATCCCCTTGAGTACTCATCATAGGGGGTAGAAAGATTGCTGCTCTATGGCTTCGAGATTTCTGAATATCCAAAACAAACCTCCTACAGGGCACCAGACCCATAAGTGTAAAAGTGAAGAGAGATCTAGAGCATTGGAAAGCACACACAAAGCACAAGGTTGCACTTGCAAAGCAACAGAATTTATTGAGCATGGAAAATTCTGTCACTAAATAGACGAACAGTCCTCTGAGCCCTTCCCAGGATGCCAGACAAGTGGTCTCAGCAGGAACTTTCTCTTCTTCAGGGTTTTTATTTTCAAAAGAAAAGGTTAGACATATACAAGCACACTGACAAGTAAATCTCTGGATGAAGAAGTGAGGCCAGGGGCCCCGTGGGCTACTTCTCCAGAAGATGAGTGTTGACGGCTTATGGTGTTTCTCCAGGGTGTTGACCTTGACATCCAGATGGGTCCTTTGGTGATGACATTCATAGTGGTTCTTTACTGTTTACTTTTCCATTCAAAGGTACTTAGGAATGATAATAAGGAAATGCAGTCACCGCCTCCCCCACTGTCTGTTAGAAATGACATGTTGTGAGTAATTATTTCAGCTAAAGTGATGACACTTTTTCCTCTCATGTTATCCAATGTGTGGAGCCCACCAAGCTCCTCTGTCCATGGGGTTCTCCAGGCAAGAATACTAGAGTGGGTTGCCATTTCTTTCTCCAGGGGAGCTTCCCGACCCAGGAATTGAACCCTCATCTCATGCATCTCCTGCATTGGAAGGCAGGAGTCACCAGGGAAGCCCTATGTTATCCCAAATGAGGGCTTCTCTCCATAGAGTTAGACTAGTACGCATTTTTCTCCTTCTGAGCTCAGTATTCTCTGATGTTCAATATACATTTATTCAAAAAATACTGATCCCGAGCCTAACTTGTGCCAGAAACCACTGGAGATGTAGCAATAAACAAGACATATAAGGTCTTTGCCCACATGGGAGAAACCACAGCCTTTTGCTTGGTTCCCTTTCCAATGCTCTAGTGAGGAAGGCAGACCATCAAGTAAATATAAACAAACAATGTAATTATAGATTGTGGTGATTACAGGAAAGAAAGAAAAAGTAGGATTAGAGTCTCCTAAAAGTTTATCCCACTGGTGCTGATGCCCATCCTCTGCTCACACCAGACCTCTAATCTGCTTCCTTAGTCTTTGAAACAAACTTTTATTTTTCAGGTTTACATACACAGCTTGAAGTAGTTGCAACTTCAAGCTCTTCTGTCCTTTCCAAATTTTTATCCTTAGATCTTTCCTATGTAGACATTTTAGGACTGTTAATAAGCCCAGTATTAGCAACTTCATTGGCAGAAAAGACACAAGATATAAATTCTACATTATCAAAGTTTGGAACCCAAAAGGACAAATAACTGAGTGGCAGTTATTTGCATACGTCTGTCTCTCCTATTAGACCTCCTTAAAGCTAGACACTAATCTGTCGTGTGTGTGTGGTTTTGTTTTTTTGTTTTTTGGGTTTTTTTTGGTCTCCTGTGGTACTCAGCATCACGCCATGCACGTCATAGGGACTCAGTATATTGTTCACTGAATTCAGTTGAATTAGCAAAAATACAGACATTTGCCAAAGGTATTAGAGAATGCATGTTTGAAGAAAATTAACTAACAATTAAGATAAAAACGTCAGTATTCACATGGATTTTGGCTGAGCAGATACATTTCCTTACTGGTGAACATAAGGCTTTTCAGACCAATGAATCTGGTACCCTACAGTCCCTTCCAACAAGGCATGGCAGAGATGGAGAAAAGGGAGTATGGGCTGAATGCAGACTTTGGCTCATGGCTGGCACTTGAATCTCTTCTGCCAGAGTCATAAGCTGTTGGTCTGTCTGGCAGAAGGCATGAGAGAGAAACTGAGAGGTCCTAGGGTAAGACCTCCCTGTGAGGGTTCTGAGGCTGTTTCCATTTTGGCTTGAAGTTTCTGAGAAGGTTACTCTGCTTGCCCCTGTTGAATGATTTCAGGCTGCTTCTCCTCTGAGCCCTCCCTTCAGGAACCAGGTTCAAATGATCCCTTTGTTGAGACCTTACAATGTGCGAATCCTCTCCATAGAGCTGGGGATATGAAGATGGACAATGAAGATCCTTTCCCTTGCTGCTGCTGCCAAGTCACTTCAGTCGTTTCTGACTCTGTGTGACCCCATAGACGGCAGCCCACCAGGCTCCCCTGTCCCTGGGATTCTCCAGGCAAGAACACTGGAGTGGGTTGCCATTTCCTTCTCCAATGCATGAAAGTGAAAAAATAAAGTGAAGTCGCTCAGTCATGTCCGATTCTTAGCGACCCCATGGACTGCAGCCCACCAGGCTCCTCCATCCATGGGATTTTCCAGGCAAGAGTACTGGAGTGGGGTGCTATTGCCTTCTCCGATCCTTTCCTTTTCTCTTAGGTCACTACTATTCCAAATCATTCAAGAGGAAGAACTTACCATGTACCCAGTAAAGGAACGCCGACAATGATATTCTCCCAGCCTTGAGAGTTCACCTTTGTGCTTGTGCACGTGTACACACACACACACACACACACACGTACTTTCCCACATGAGATTTATCAGTGCAATGACTTTACAACACACATTTTGGTAGTGGGACTTTCCAGGCTATATCACGGAGCAGGTTACAGGGCAAGGACCAAAAAAGACAACTGATATGGAAGAGGGATATGGTTTTACTAGCTGGTCTGGGCTTTATGGAACAAAATCATTTCATGATACAAATTTCTATGAAATGAGCAGTGGGAATACATAGTCCATTCAATCTTTCATTTGTTATTCATTCAATAAATGACTGTTGAGTATGTACTATGTGCTCAGGAGTAGAGAAGCCACAGGAGAGAAAAGAAAGATGTAATCTATGGGGGAAATAGACATTAATCAAATAGTTTGACAAATGTAAAATTGCAACTGTGATAAGGACTAAGCTACTTAGTGCTGTGAAAGATTATCATGTGAATGAGTGAGTGAGTGAAGTCGCTCA
>NW_011495046.1:3436281-3446268 GCF_000754665.1 Bison bison bison | reverse complement strand
AGCCCTATAATCTGTCAGAGAAGGCTGTCTTTAATTTACCAAGTTTTGCTCATTCAATGTTCTTTGGGGGTTGGATTGGGAAGACTGAGTTTGCCTTCCACTTTGTGTTCCGCTGGGTTAGTCTTCACATCAATCTGTGAATGCATGCACATGCTTTAAATAAACTGAGTCTACCTTTTCATCTCTTTACTTTTCATTTTACTTATTTATTCATTCATGTAAATAGATACAGACACAAACCATTAGAACTGCTTTTAATAGAACCATGTGTACTCATCATCTTTGGGAGACTGTGGGAATTGAGTCAAGATGCAGTTTTTTCAGTCACCCACCAGACATGGGAGGATGTTTCCAATGAACTAGAAAACAGCTGAGGAGTAATGTATCGCAAAGCTTAGCTTTTATGTTGAATGATGCTCTTTTGAATTGGGGTATATTAAAATGGAATGCACTGGAGGCAGCATGGTATGTGGAAAGAGTAAAGGCTTAGAATCAAGAGGCTCGGCCACTTGTCCTTGGGGAGCCCTGGGTAATTTATTGATCTTTCCTGAGCCTCAATGACTCCATCTGCGAGATGGGTGTGATAATCACCTCAGTTTTTTGGAGAGGATTAAGAAAGCATATCTGAAGGCTCTAGGATAGTATCTTGCATTGGTATAGGCCACCCAAATAGTTTCCATCCCTACATTCAGATTCATGGGCCCCTTTATCATAGCTTTACTTGGAGGCAGCCTGTTGATTTCAAGGAAGGTTTCCTCTACCCTGGAAAGGGGGATACAGGACAAAATTCAAGAGGGATTCCCATCTTGACCTAGGGAAGATAAGATGCTCATACCTTGGTTTGTAACAAGATTCCTATAGAAACGGGGACAGAAGATGAATGTACATTAAAGTAATTCAAAACACGAGCTGACTCTGTGAGTGTGATGCACAGATGAGTTAATTGTTTTGCCTTAAATATATTTCCTGAAGAACAGAAGCCTGATCACAGCACACATCGTTATATATTTTAGACAAACAGCACTTTGAATCAAATTATAGTACATGCATAAAATATTAAAATAAGACATTTATAACAAATCTTTCTAAGTTAGTGCTCAGCTCTAAAATAGATTTATATGTGGATAAGCAATAGGTGCGATAAATGTGGTACAGATACCACAATTTAAATTGCAAATCAGTGGGGCATCATGGGAAAAAGGAATGCAGACTTGAAGTACTAGGGGAAAGATCTAGCCTTCTGCCTGATTTTGTCTTGCAATGTCTGTATCTGGACTCCACATTCATGGAGTCTTCATACATCCCAATATCTGCTCCCTAATATAGTTTTTTTTTTTAATACTCATAACTTAAATGATCTAATTAAAGCTTTCATTTGTTGTTTTGTTTGTTTATTGTTGAACTGTTACCAATATACAGCACCCCTGAGTCTTCAAGTTATTTTAGTTAGTTGGGCGATTTCGGAAGAATGTTACTGTTTCTCAGTTACCGAAATAGGCAAATGAAATGGGGAATGATATCCTTGCAGATGCTGGAGTGCTGCCGGCTTCTTCAGATCACTTGCACTCTCTTCCTCCCCTGTGGTTTGTCGGACCACGTGTGCTGAATGTGTCGACAACTTGTCTACAAGAATGATCCCTGCCTGAGAATGTTAAACTTGTTTCATTTATTTTAGAGAACTTTGGGGCTAGCAAGTGAGATGGCTACAGAGCTGAATGCTTATAGGCTAGCTGGCCTGCTATCATTCAGAAGGATTCCCTCATATCAGAGGCCCTTGGAAGAGCTCTAAGGAATAAGCTTGTACCGTGAGTTTGGCAGGGTATCCAGTTCATGTTGGAGGACTAGACCTTTGATCCTGGAATCAAGTCACTTGATGCAGATAAATAGCTATGCCTTTTGAACTGTGGTGTTGGAGAAGACTCTTGAGAGTCCCTTGGACTGCATGGAGATCCAACCAGTCCATTCTAAAGGAGATCAGCCCTGGGATTTCTTTGGAAGGAATGATGCTAAAGCTGAAACTCCAGTACATTGGCCACCTCATGTGAAGAGTTGACTCATTGGAAAAGACTCTGATGCTGGGAGGGATTGGGGACAGGAGGAGAAGAAGACGACAGAAGTTTAGATGGCTGGATGGCATCACTGACTCGATGGACGTGAGTCGGAGTGAACTCCGGGAGTTGGTGATGGACAGGGAGGCCTGGTGTGCTGCGATTCATGGGGTTGCAAAGAGTCCGACACGACTGAGTGACTGAACTGAACTACCAAGAGTGAGGAGAGGAGGGGCAATCACAAAGAGTTAGTGGCCATATTTCTGAGTACTGATAATTAATTTCTTATAGTAAAAATTGTACATGCAGCTACAGAAATAAACATCTATCTGCAGCATGAGGTAAAACTGTTTTACTTGGAAACCATTCTTCTTTGTATATGCTGGAAAATTTCTCTTCCCGTTGTATATCTGTAATATTAGCTTCCCTTTAAAGAGAGAGTCTGTCTAGCCATATTTCATTTTCTTGTTATGTATCAAGTTTTTAATGCTTGGGTTCCTGGTGTAATTAAGTCACCTATCTCTTTCCCATTCTGCTTACCATGATTGTTTCCAACACTGTTTTGGAAGTTATTGCATTAATAAAGGAAGAAATAAATGCCTTCAACTCGTGAGATTCAGTCATATTTTGTGTAAACCAGTCATGCCAGAAGAGAAAGGTATGGCTACATTCCTACCGGAAAGTAGGGTTCATAAGAATATATCCGTTAGTGCAATTGGGATAGCTCTTAAAGAATAAGACATTAACTATATGTATACAGATTGCTTCTAGAATTAAAGTTCTCAATGCTGCTAAGTCACTTCAGTCGTGTCCGACTCTGTGTGACCCCATAGACGGCAGCCCACCAGGCTCCCCCGTCCCTGGGATTCTCCAGGCAAGAACACTGGAGTGGGTTGCCATTTCCTTCTCCAATGCATGAAAGTGAAAAAATAAAGTGAAGTCGCTCAGTTGTGTCTGACTCCTAGCGACTCCATGGACTGCAGCCTACCAGGCTCCTCCATCCATGGGATTTTCCAGGCAAGAGTACTGGAGTAGGTTGCCATTGCCTTGTCCGAGGTTCTTAATAGTCTGTCCCAATTAAGAGCCAAGTGTAACCTTAAAATAGACAAAGAGTTAGATCTTTGCCATCTCGTACCATAGTCACTGGCTGAATGGGGCTATTGAGCACTTGAAGTTCAGCTAATGTTAGTTAAGAAGAACTGTAAATATAAAATATATACCAGATGTTGAAGGAAATACAAAAATGTAAAAGTGAAAAAAAAAATCTCAATAATGTTTATATTGATTATCAAAATAATATTTTGGATATATTATATTAAAATATTAAAATCAAGTTCACAAGTTTCTTTTTAAAATGTTTCTACTATAAATTTTTAAATTATATATGTGGCTCACATTTTATTTTTATTGGACAATGCTGAGCAATGTTGACATAGGTAATATTGTAACAAATCGGCTTAAAAGACTGGTATTAGGCGGCTTACTTCATTCTTTATAGTATGCCTGAAATTCATTGTAAATGGAGTCCTATTTTAAGTATGCCTGGAGATCTTGCTGGTTAAAGTAACCCCATGGTGAGAACTGCCATCTCGTGAGTAATTACTCCTTAATATACCTGATAAATAGGTTTAGATTTTAATAGGGCTTTCCTAAAGCAAAGTCCACCAATTTTATCATATGCTTTCCAAATGACCATTATTTATCTTCATGTGAAGAGTCTCTGGCCTTTTATGAGATACTGTTTCTTGTTTATTCATCTTTCACATCAGCGCTTCTTGGGAGGGAAGTACCCTTGAGTCATATGTGCTTTGATTCTGAAGGTAGACTGCCTGGGCTCAGCACCAACACTTACTAGTGACCTCTGCCGTATTCACTTCTCTTACCTGAACTTTTGTCATCTGCAAAATGGAACAATAACCCAAAGCTCATGGGGAGTAATGGGCATTCCATAAGACAGTTGTTATACTGGACATGTGGACTCAGTGAAGTAAGTCCCCATTCACTTCCTCTTTGTTTTATGAGTGCCTGGGGGCCTAAGTTTCTAGGACACTGAGTCTATATTGCTTACCAATGATATTTTTTCCCCAAGAGAAGGCCAGTATTACAAGTACTGTGTACTATATGAAGCATGGATATGCTCCTGACCAATTATGAAGGGAATCCCAATAAGTTCTTGGCCTCTGTGTCTTTTACCTGTGATGTCCAAACTACCCGCCTTTTCCTATGGTTTTGTTTTCTTTTCTTGTTGTCTTGTCTATCTTTCAACGTCCAGATGAAGTACCACCTCTTTCATCAAGCTTTCTTTGACTACTAGAGACATCACTAATTTATCAACTTAATACATCTTATTGCCAATACAAGCCAGTTTAAATCAAGTACCAAATATTCATCTGGTGTTTCATATTCTAAAGCTTACTGTCAAATGATTTCAAGCCTATTCATTTGATTTCATCTCTTGAATGGCAGGTATTTTGAAGACATTGGCCATGATTTATATGCCTTTCACAGATTCTATATATCGTATTCAAAAAATACTTTCTGGTTAATTGATTCATTGATTTACTAGGGCTTGACCAATAGAAAAAACTTCAGTTACAAGAGTAATTATTCATGATAGGGAGTGACTCAGCAAGAAAAAATAAACACATATCATCTTTATTCATACATGTCAAAATTTAAGAAGATTATCATCATGTAAAATATCTTAACTGTTGAGTTCTAGGAGATCCTTGAGTTAGAAAAAGATGACTTAAATAAGTTTCTGATTCTGCATTTTTATGTCTATACATCTCTATATATTCTCGACCTTTTAAGATACACACTCATATGTAAATATCAGTCAGTTCAGTCTCTCAGTCGTGTCTGACTCTTTGCGACCCCATGGACTTCAGCATTCCAGACTTCCCTGTCCATCATCAACTCCCAGAGCTTGCTCAAACTCATGTCCATTGAGTTGGTGATGCCATCCAACCATCTCATCCTTTGCTGTCCCCTTCTCCTCCTGCCTTCAATCTTTCCCAGCATCAGAGTCTTTTCCAATGAGTCAGTTCTTTGCATCAGGTGACCAAAGTATTGGAGTGTTAACTGCAGCATCAGTCCTTCCAATGAATATTCAGGACTGATTTCCTTTAGAATTGACTGGCTGGATCTCCTTGCAGTCCAAGGGACTCTCAAGAGTCTTCTCCAATACCACAGTTCAAAAGCATCAAAGTGTGTAAATATATATGCAGATAATTCCCTGGTGGCTCAGTAGTTAAGAACTCACCTGCCAACGCAGGGAGATGTAGATTCAACCCCTGGGTCAGGAAGATCTGCTAGAGAAGGAAATGGCAGCCCACTCTAGTGTTCTTGTCTGGGAAATCCCATGGACAGCAGAGCCTGGTGAGCTAAAATCCATGAGGTCACAAAGAGTCGGACATTACGTAGCAACTGAGCATGTGCACCTATATGTAGGTAGATATATTGACAGCTGAGATCCCGTTTCTATTTGCAGATTTTCTCAATAAAACTACAATGAAAACATTGGTGTTTTCAAATGAGCTTAGAGATGTTGAATATGACATTCACGTCATTAAAAATAGTTGCCTCTTCTTGACTACATTCTCAGGGAAGTCCCCTAATGCCTCTTTTAATTGGCAGGGTCCACATACATTGCTATCTATTTTACAAATGCACCCTGCACTGAGCGGCCGGAGCTGTGTACATGTCTGTGTATGTTCTCTCTAGGTGACACTACACCCTAATCAGACAATTGGTACTAGGACATACTGTATGCAGACAATGCCTCGCCTACCACTCCCCCCCCACACACTTTTTTTTTTAAGCCCTGAAATATGGTTGATATGGTCCATTGCAAAATGAACCTATATTGGAAATGGCAAAATTGTAATGTAAAATATACCGGGGTCAGTGGGGTGTGCTGTTTTTTGCATATATTTTTTCTCCCCTGACCCATGCCATTCCCCTGCATAGAGGGAAAAAAGCTTCATCTCACACAGAAATGTGATGTCCTTTACTGCCAGAGGCTGTTGCTTTTTTAAATGAGGAAAAAGCACAATGCATGAAGAAGGAAAATTAAAGCATATTCATTTTGGAAATTAGATATGGTGTCAGGAGACTCTCAGAAAATAGCCCCGTTTGAATGGAACCCCACACTACAAGACAGTTCACTGAACTTTTGACCACTATTTATGCTACGGAAGCTTTTGAAATAGGGAAGAGAGCAAAACATTTTATAGCTGCTTAATAGCTGAGTTCATATTTCTTTCTTTCTTTTTTTCCCACCAGGCATTTGTCTCTCCCTTCGGTGTGTATAAGATATGCAAACACCATGTAGCTTATTGGCAGGCCTTTGTGGTAATGTTTCCAGGTTGGTTGCAAAACACGCAGCTACCGGATGAGAGACTCTCCTGGCCAACCCAGTGAACTTCCTTACCCTCCATGGCACAGTCTGCTCTCTGCCTGTGGCTGGTCTGGAATGGCCAGCCCTGCCAGGGTCACACAGGCCTTGGGAGTGACAGTGACCTCCCTAGAGGTCATTCTGCAAATGTAAAGAGAATACCTATCAGAATGCCCAGGGATTCCTTATGCAAAATGGGACAGGAATGGAGAGATGATGGAAAAGGCACTTTGTCTAATTTCTTCCTTTCTGTTATTTCGAGGAACAGTTCTCAGTTTGTGATCACCCCTGTTCTGCTTCATCGCTTCCCTCCTGTAGAGCACATCACACCAGCCAGGTTAAGTGGGATTCAAGGTCCCTCTGGGAAGGGCAGCCTCGATTTTTGACTCAACACTGAATAAGGAAGCACCTGCAAAAATGAGGTAGAGGAAGAGTTAATCAGGAGTAGAGGGTGGGGTCAATTAGAGGCAGAAAAAGAAATCCAATTTGTATTGGCATTAATGAAAAATATGCTTTAACTTTTATACCGATACGAAACGTGGAGCTACATATTACAAATTACAGGTTGTGAGTCTATGTCAGCTTTATTATTGTTATTACTATTAATGCAATGATATCAAACCTAAAGGGTCACTATGTTTGTTTAATTTATTTTCTGGGAAAGCTTAGCATTTCATTTCCAAGTGAGGACCTTTTATCTGGCCTCTTGGTGACTTGCCCACATTGGCACAAATTGGGCCCCGCCTCTCTCTGGATCTGAGAGCTCCCTAGATTTCTCTCCTTTTGATCATTACCAGGCATATTCTCACAGCTTTACCCTCACTCCATGCTGCAGTCAACCATGGGTCTCACTTCCATTAAGAGTTGATACAATGCTGAGATTTTAATGCTGGCTTGAGGTGGTGTGAAGACAAGGGATGCTGAGAAAAGGCTTAATAGTAATGGAATCACTCTGTGCCACAAAATGCCAAAATGTGTCTCAATCCTGACCTCTTGTGTGTGTGTCCTTGGTTTGGGAAATAGGGACAATTTGTCCCCACACATGACCATGAGCTCTTTATAGACTCACATTAGGACAAGCTTCAACAGGGAACACACTTTTTCTTCTGCCTTGTGCTCTGTGATTTTAACTTGAGAGAGTGAGAGTGAGCAAGTGGGGCTGGGGCGGGGGGAGGGCTGTTGAGAGAGGCCACCACTCCCCTCCCCACCCTCAGCATTATTCATTAGGAGAGGATTTTGTTCTCCATTGGAAGGGAAACTTCTCTCCTCTCAGTAACCAGTAACAACCCTTCTGTTCATCCTTATGTCAAACCTTCACAACTGCACTAATATGATCTCTGACAATTGGAAAGGAGCTAGGAGCACGTTGTAAGGACCCCTGTGAAGTCAGGAGTAGCCCAGGGTCTTCGCAGGGCAAGAACTCCACCTGACCACCTACTCTCTGCCAGGACCGAGAGACTGAGATGTGTGTGCTGACCTCAGGCCACAGGCTGAGAGAAACCTGAGGAGTGCTTTAATCAAAATCTTCCTGGCCTCAGAAACTACCCGCTTTGTTTCCTGTTCTCCCTGAGGCTTCTTGGCACTGGCAGTAGCCATGTTGCTTTTGCTTTGGTTTTGTGAGAGGAAAGTCCCAGGGAGGCCTGGGGAGCTGCTTTGTGCTCCTGCCCAGGCTGCCCACCCACTTTCAGTCTATAGCCCGATTCAGTGAGCTGATATAGGATGTGAGGGACACAGAATGGGTGAAGTCATGCTGGCCATGTTAGCTATTGGCAAAAACCAGGCACCAGAAATGAGACATTAGATAGGTAAGCATTTTGTAGTTTAGAGCTGGAGGTGGGGGAATTAGGGACAAAATTCTCAAGCCCTCTTGGACTGCTTCACCCTTCTCTCCCTACCTCTGAGGACTCTGCTGAGGGGGACCCAGGGACAAAAATGCCCTGCGTTTGTCTGTCACCCCTGCCTTGGCAGCAGATCTTGCCTACAGTTGTCACACCATTTGGGGGGGCCTGTGGCTCTCCTGCCATTGTGGTGGCTGATGGGGACTGGGCATTTCACATGATGAAGAAACAGGAGACAGTGATCAGATCCAGCAATACTAGTCATAATGATTTTCTTTTCCTCTGAGGAGACAGGCCTGGGCTGGATTTCTGCTCTGTTTAATTACAAATGGACATATTATCGCAAATATTAATGATTTAATTAGGAATTCCAAGTCTGACTCAAGTCTGAATATCATGTTATGATGACCAAGCTTTGAATGAAAATCCATCTCAGAAGAAAAAAATTCTGTTAGGTGCAGTGTTGGTGAGATGACCTCATTGCACACTGGCCATATGATGGTGAGGTGTTTCTGGGTCACAAGGGGTTTTGATGCTAGTTCCAGGGTGTATCTTTCATATTTATAATAGTCTATGAAATATGAAAATATTTTAAATAGTTAAGCCATTCCTTTCTTTATAATGTTGGGTTTTGGATAAAGGTTCTATGGCACAGTAGACAAGTAAGGCATTGTGATGGAATCAAGAGGGCAAACTGGGGTTCAAATCCCAGCTCTGTTACTTAGCTGACTTCAAGGCCTCAGGCAGGTCACACTTTCCTGACTCTCCTGGTCTCAGCGATCTCATAAATAAAATGGGATAGTGATCTCATAAATAAATTGGGATAATGATCTCTACCATGCAGCACTGCCATGAAGATTGAGAGTAGTTCTTGCATAATATTTACTCAGTAAAAGCTAGATTTGTTTATCATTATTATCACTAAGAGATATTAGAGCTGGAAGACATCTTTAAGGTCTATATGTTCACCAAGATCTGTTCACCACTTCCTACCTCATAGAATAAGAAACTAAGTTTTCAAGAAGCTAAGCAACTTGTAAGCCACATGCAAAATGGTCTCAGAACTGTCCACATTCACTGATGCCCGGACAGGCAAGCTGTCTGAGTCCATTCTGGCTGCTATACCAAAAATTAAACAACATTTGTTTCTCACAGTCCTGGAGACAGCAAATTCACGATCAAGGTGCTGGCAGATTTGGCATCTTGGAGAATACTCTCCTGGTTCATAAACTGCTGACTTCTTATTGTGTTCTCATGTAGCTGGAGGAGGGGGAGGAGCTAGCTCTCTGGGGTCTCTTTTATAGAGGCTCTAATCCCATCATGCGGAGAAGGCGATGGCACCCCACTCCAGTACTCTTGCCTGGAAAATCCAATGGACAGAGGAGCCTGGTAGGCTGCAGTCCACGGGGTCGTGAAGAGTCGGACACGACTGAGCGACTCCACTTTCACAAAGATGACTCTTTGCGACCCCATGGACTGTAACCCGCCAGGCTCCTCTGTCCATGGGATTCTCCAGGCAAGAGTACTGGAGTGGGTTGCCATTTCCTTCTCCACAGGATCTTCCCAATCCAGGGTTCAAACCCAGATCTCCTGAATTGTAGTCATACTCTTTACCGTCTGAGCCACCAAGGAAGCCCCATGTTGTTGATGATGACTGCTAAATAAGATTTTCTGAAGTGTTTTAATTTTTTTTTTTTTGTTT
>NW_011495046.1:3389163-3436181 GCF_000754665.1 Bison bison bison | reverse complement strand
TTTTTTTGTTTGTTTCCCATTGGGTTTTTATAATAAATTCTTTCAGGTCTTGAACCTTGCATATCACTTGTTTCTGTAATGTCACGGTCTTTGTTGGTCTAGCCCTCTGATTCCCTTTAGCTGGAATCTTTATTATGTTTTTGTCCAGTGATTCTTTGATTCTTTCCCATCTTGGCCTTGTTTTCCCCAAAGAAAATAGAATACCTAAGCAAAAGGGCCATATAACTCATTTTACCTAACCTTGCGGTTTCCAGAGTTTTGCTTTCACTGATTAGTAATAACTTTCCTCCCTCCCTCATTCTTTCCTTCCTTCCTTCCCATTTTTTTCTTTTTTGTGATGGATATAAGTTTGTCAACATTTTAGTTTTCCAAGAGTTTTAAAAAGGCTCCTTTTATCTATGGATATCACTTTATGAATATAAAAGACCTTTGAATAGGATTAAAAATGGAAAGAACATAAATATTAGACTTAAGAGCTCTTCTCAAGGGAAAAAAAATCAGATATTGGCATTGTCTGTGTGAATCACTTTAAATTTTGTCACAGACCAACAGAGATCCATAAGTGAATACATGGGAACTGCTAGTCTAAGAGACAGGAGTTAGACTGTGATGTAAACTGGACAACCTTAACTTATCAGGGCTTCCCCAATGGCTCACCGGTAAAGAATCTGCCTGAAATGTGGGAGACCCAGGAGACATGGGTTGGATCCTTGGGTTAGGAAGAGCCCCTGGAGGAGGAAATGGCAACCCACTGGAGTATTCTTGACTGAGAAATTTTATGGACAGAGGAGGAGCCTGGCGGGCACAGTCCAGGGGGTGTCAAAGAGTCGGACATGACTGAGCTACTGAGCATGTACATGCACACAACCCATTAGAAGCCTAGAATGGGGACAACAATTTTGAACAATTTGAATTTTGACTTCACAGGACTGCTGTGAGAATCAAAGTGACATGGAAGATGCTTTTCTATTGTTCTGTTCAAATATAGTGGGTTATTATTATTATATCAGTAAGCATTATGGCCCACCTAATTTTATGTCTGTATGTTTTACATATATAAATTTATCTATTTTCTATCTAGATAGTTAGCTATCATCTGCCTAATTTTATATATATATATATATATATATATATATATATCCATACATGAGAGTCTGTAGGAGAGTCTGTAGGAAAATAGTTCATCAACAGAGGGACAAACAATGGAAGTGACAATAATCCTGGCTTCCAGTCATAGACTAGTGAGCCCAAAGGATTTTGGGAGCACAGAGGAAGAAATTATTGTGGCCTCTTCCTAACAGAATTTACATGAATACAGACACCATCTGCACTGACTCTACTCTGGAAGAACTTAACTCAAATAGTAGACACAGCCTCACAAAGAACTTTGGACTGCCTAAAGTATATGGGCTAGCTCCCCAGAATGGGATCTTGCTGGCAAGGCAGTGATGCTAGAAACTAAGTAATATGGAGCTGGAAAGAACCTTTAAGAAGAAATACAAACTATTTTTCTCTCATTGTTGTCACATGCCTGTTTCCTAAGCAGATGTTGAGTCATGTTCTTTCCTAGCCCATAGATGATGGAGCATTTGTTGATCATGAGAGCACACACATTTCAGGCAACTGAAGCTGGACAAATATCATGATGAGCCATTACTGCAGATTGGAAGGCTAAGATGCACAGAAACTCATTAATAATGCATGGCACATGACTGCTAGGGCCACCATTTAGAACAAATCCGTCTGACCCAACTAAACTCATGGTCTTTCCCACAAACATACAGTCATATCTGTATGACAGCTATATATCTTAATGGATAGAATGACTGAGGTTAATATGAAAGTAATGGACTTCTGTTTTCCTCTCTTCCCCCAAATGACCTGCCTTTCATCTTTCTCTTGACTAGTTCCCTAACTCTAGTCACAGTTGAATTGCTTTTTCCAAGCTCCAGAGACAGATACTAATTTGGGGGGCAATTAGTTCAGGTGTTATGTGAGGCCCTGCTAACCTATGCTTTCTCAAATATCAAACAAGTCAGGTTATCCAATTATTTCTGAAAGTATTACTGTGTTTTCACTTTAGTACATTTCTACTCTTTGGCCCATTGTTTACCTCAGAGAGGAGCAAAGAATGAATTCAAGTTACAGTCTGACATTACAATGAGATTGCCAATAGAAATCAATGACTTGTCCCATGACAAGCTAGGGTTTATGAGGCAGCCTAACGGTATCCTTATATCTTTGCCTACCTCATTGTACTGCCATTCAAGCGGATTATATAATTTTCCTGTTATAAAGGGGGTATCGTCAGGGCAAAAGAAAGTCTAGTTGAGTTTAATAAAGCTGGAAGTAGTGCTACAGAAGACTTACAGAAAAAAAGAATATTACAAATAGGGTATCCAATAAGAGTAGTCTGAGTTGTCTGTTAAGGTTGATATTTATGTCCACATTTATTGACCTTAGAAAGGAAATATAGATAGAGCAGATAGAGGTTAAGGAACTTAACTTTTCAGCAGCAGGAGCCTAGATCTCAGTGGAATTGAAAAGGGCTATATTCAGTGTAGTGAAATATCATTCATCCACTTTGTACTTATGAAAACTTCTGCTTATTTGCGTAAAATGGCTAAAAAAAACCCCACCCCCTTTTCCAAACAATGCAGAAAAGGCATAATAGAGACCATGGAGTCACTGAAGATGTGCATAGTTCTGATGCTGCGCTATCTGATATGGAAGCCACAGGCCCCATGTGGTTACTGATGTCTTGAAATGTATAGCCTCAAATGCTGCTGCTGCTAAGTCACTTCAGTCGTGTCCGACTCTGTGTGACCCCACAGATGGCAGCCCACCAGGCTCCCCTGTCCCTGGGATTCTCCAGGCAAGAACACTGGAGTGGGTTGCCATTTCCTTCTCCAATGCATGAAAGTGAAAAGTGAAAGTGAAGATGCTCAGTCGTATCCGACCCTCAGCGATCCCATGGACTGCAGCCTTCCAGGCTCCTCCATCCATGGGATTAGCCTGAAATGAGATGTGCTTTAATTATAAAATATATACCTACTTTCAAGGACTAAGCATAAAGAAATAATGCAATATATCTCACTAATAATTTTAATTTTGCTTACATGTTGAAATGATAGTATTTTGGATGTATTTGATTAAATAAAACATTAATTTCACCTGTTTATTTATACTTTAAAATGCAGCTACTATGTAAAATTACATACATAGCTTGCATTATATTTTTAGTGGCTAGTAGTGGTCTAATGCAACACCTAAATGAGATTATCTGAGCAGCAAATTTCTGTAATTTGTCCTTATTTAAATTAGAATGTCAATATGCATTCTGCTTCTGTGGGATATGGATTTGCATCCACGAGTGTGATGTGTGTCTACACACACATCCATATTCATGCAAGTGTGAAGAATCCCATCACCTTTGGAATGAGAGAAATCATCTCAAGAAATCCAAAGTTGTTGTTTTCACACACAGAAATGATATTTTTCCCCCTACATCTCTTTGTTTTAATAAAACCAGCAGCCCCAAAGAGCACAGCTTAGAAGAGGCTACTGGAACAATTTATTATTTCCTCTCCATGGATTAGAGAGGTGGTACTTGGAGCAGCTTGTTAAAGAGAAGAGCTTGGCCCTTGCCCTTGCTCTGTGTTTAATGACCCTCTCTTCATGTGCCACCTCTCTAATCTGCACAGAGATAGGTACAAATTGTATCTATAATGCTATATTACTTAACAGTAAAATGTATGATAAATCATAGAATTGCATCTTTACCTTGTAATTGGTGAGATGTGTTGCATGAGAGATCCCCTAACTCAGTAGAGAGTGGTCGCTCTCATACATAACTGCCTCTCTTAAATGAAACCAATTCAGCGCACAAGTGATGAGGGGAGAGTTAAAGCCCTTTTAATTAAAACAAGTAAAAATATGACTTACGATGATTTTAGAGGCTCCTGGGTTCAAACAACTGCTTAATAACCCTCTATTTGAATGGAGCCTCTTCTTTTCTTTCTTCTTCCAGCAGGGCTGGACCATCTGTAGAAAATGGGTACCTGAGAGGACATTTGGTGAATGCATGTCCTCATCTATAGTAATCGTCACTTTTAATTTGTTCCCCTTCGACAGATGTGTTGATTATTTTTGATATATTTTGTAGTCTCCCTGCTCTTACCCACATACATATGTTTCATTCACAACACTTTGTTTTAAATCTGTTTTTTTTTTTTACCTATATAACCTGCTCCCTAATTCTTCAGAGTTCTTGTATCATATTTTGTCTTATTTTCTTAAGCTTCTGGGCTTATTTTTCTTTTTTTTTAGCACAGCCTGTTTTTGTGTCCTCTCTCCCTAACTGCTAAGCTGCTTAACTTCCCAAGTATCGGTGGCAAAGCAACCAGCATCAGGGCATTTATTGCTGCAGAAAGTTGGAGTCCAAGTGATTGTTACTCCATTCCTACGAACACATGGAGGTTTTAGTAGTAATATACGTAATGTAGAAAAAGATAGGGACAACAACATCTAGATCAAGATTGTAAATAGTCGTGTCTGTGTTCTGGATACAGACAATCTCTGACCAACACTATATATAATTTGATCATTGACTGTTCAGAAGTTAGTTATGAAGACAACTGAAATGAAATTTGACAGACAAGTTTAAATTAAACTTGCAATTGCTGGCTTATACAAATTAGACTGTTCCAGTTGAATGAGGCCGTAGACATGGCTAATCTTTCAGAAAGAGCTGAGCGCACTTGAATGCAATAAGTTGTTGTTGTTCAGTCACTAAGTCTTGTCCGACTCTTTGTGACCCCATGAAATATAGCACACCAGGCTTCCCCCTCCATCACCATCTCCCAGAGTTTGCTCAAACTCCTGTCCACTGAGTACGTGATGCTATCCAACCATCTCATCCTCTGTCATCCCCTTTTCCTCCTGCCCTCAATCTCTCCCAGCATCAGGATCTTTTCCAGTGGGTCAGCTCTTTGTATCAGGTGGCCAAAGTATTGGAGTCTCAGCTTTAGCCATCAGCCCTTCCAGTGAATATTCAGGGTTGATTTCCTTTAGGTTTGACTGGTTTGATCTCCTTGCAGTCGAAGGGATCCTCAAGGGTCTCCTCCAGCACCACACTTCGAAAGCATCATTTCTTTGGATGCAGTAAGTAGTAGTAGCGCACTGGTGCCTTGAAGGAGATCTGGATCTCCAGCCAGTTTCCCTGCCACCAGTCATCCTTCTTGCCATTCCTTCAGAGTCAATCTCAGAAAGCTTCTCTTTAGGAGCTAAATTCTGGGACTCATTGTTTGGAGTTGAAAAATATCCAGTAAAAGTTGTTATACACTTGCTGCTTATGTTTACTATCTATCACTAAGCAAATGAATGAGCTTCCATGATGTGATTTTTCATTTAATTTTTTATATGTATGTTCTTAAGAATGATAATATAGATTGTGTGGTCTCAACTTAATTCGATCCCCTTTCAAGTCTGACTGTTTGAAAAGAGTAGAAGGGCAGATTTTGGATATGAGTCAATGATTCTCTCCAAACAGACATAGCAATATTATCAAAATTGCAGCCTAGCACAGCCTACTTGAAAAAGTGGCGGGTTTGGAGATGGGGTTGCCTTATGGTTTTCAGTTACATCTGTATTGCTTTTCCTGCAATCTACTGTTTCAAATCTTAGTAAAGAGAAACAATTCATTTGGTGAATAATCTATAATACAATTTCCAGAAGCTACCCTGCCATTTCTCAACTGCCAGATATATTTTATTTTTACTCTGCCTGTAACCAAGGAAAACAAGGTTGCAAAATGATGCCAGCTTATGCTTTTCAGCTATGAGATGTCAATAGCCCTTGATTTTGTTGCTGTTGTCACTAATTTCTGCAAGTTCACAAAAAAGTGTCATAAAAACAAATTGCTTTTAAACATCCTATCGTTATTCATCCAGTATTCTTATGAAATATAAGAATATATTTGCCGTAGTTTTTGAAATCACTTTTAATCACCAATATTCATGCCTGTAGAAAAGACTACTTAGACTCTATTTTTTATTTTCCTCTCAGTTTTTTTCCTTCCTTGTGTTTTCATGCTGACATTTTTACTGTGAAGTCACATTTTCATCTAGGACAATGGCATCTTGTTTTTAAAGCAAACAAACATGAGACAATTTGTTTTGAAAATATGTGGGTTGATGACAAAGTCATAAGAATTTCAGAGAAATGTCAGCGCAAGTGTCAGGAGAGCCAGTGCTCATGTATTTCTTATATGAAAATGGAATTTGGTGCCTTATGTACTGACAGCCTCCACACTGCGCAGAAGTTTCTTTGTTTTTACTCAGCACTGCTTTCCTCTTGCACTCTAAGCCCACTTGATGATTTTGAAAGATCAATTCTACTTTGCAGTGAATGTGTCTCTTAACCTTTTTTCCTAGAAACTGAAACATTATATGAGTCCCACAAAAGGGGAAACTATAAGATGAACAGCAAGGAAGCAAAGGGTTATATTATAATTCACATAAAACAGAACACGTTCACTAATCAGTACTCATATCATACATTTGTAAAAACGACTGCCTGACAGGTGAAAAATCTATTTTTTTGAACAGCATATTTTAGTCTTAAATCAATCCAACACAATAGTTCCTTTTTTTGCTTTACACAAACTCTCTTTCACCTTTTGATAAACTGTACCCCTGTGAGCCGTAGAATGTTTCAGATTCTTACTCTTTTCTGTGTTGCAGCAGTATTTTGAGGGCAACACAAAGCAGATTCATTTGGCAGAATGTTTTTATATGCATATCAATGCAAAGGTAGGATTGAATGATTTTGAGGATTAAAGGCTCTGTCCGAAACTTTGTAATGTGCTGTGAAATACTTGCAGTGCAAATTAGACTCCTGACCCGCTGAGGCCTCTCTGAGGTATTCTATTTTAACCTGGTGTATGGAGCACAATAGCAATAAATCTTGTAGTATATTAAGTAATTTCCCCATTGTAGTGTGTCTATTGGAGTTCCAAATAACCCAGCACAGAGATGCAAAGTCTTGATACATTTGGATATTCCAGATGTATTAAAAAAAAAAAGTTTCTACAGGACAACATCCTATACTTTGACACTCTTTAAGAGTATACATGGATGTCTTACTGAATTCAGTGAATGCTGATTATTTTGCTGCTCCTGAATCCTTAAAAATAAAATAAAAGAAGGACCAAGAAGAAAAGATGGTCCATTTGTATGTTTCAACTATGCTGAACATTGTATGAAACGGAAGCTTGAGATAGTATGACACTCTCAAGTCTCAGGCTGCCATTGGGGACTTGATTTACTTTTCTGTCTTGCTTGGAGATGTTGTGGTTTGGCTTAGCAGTTTTGGCTGGAAAAGTCTCTGGGGCTCATTTGAGAAGGCGGTGATGAGCATCAGTACTCCAGGGCAGACAGAACAGCACGTGCAAGGCTCAGAGCTGGGTCCTGTGACAGCAGAGCTTCTGCATGGGAGCCATCTTGAATTCAGCACTTCAGGAGGAGAGAAAATTTTCATTGTGTCTTCTCTGTGCCAATACTTTTGTGAGGTAAAGGTCAGATCTACATAATGAAACAAAAGTCAGGGTCAGGTCGGGGGCAAATGGACTTGTTTAATCCAGGAGGCCAACAAACTTTGGAGATTTGATTGAAAACCCAAATGCTTCCCTGGGAATAAGCATTTAATTAGTATGGAAAAATCTAAATGTGCCCTTGGTTTTTTGTTCCTTTCTACAAATGACAAGTCCTCTCATTAAACACATTTTAAAAAGCAGAATCTATGGGCTTAAGCAGAGCACTATACAGCCCACTCATTTCTCTGCTCCTTTGAAGAAAAGAGCTGTGGGCATTATTGTCCTTGGAGGGAAAGAGCACTTGGTAATATCGTGCTAACAGCACATTAAGAAGAATAAACAAGAGAAGTATAGCTTGGGAGACCACTCCTCTAGGAGCTCCAACTGCTCTGTTTCCCAGATCAAACCTCAGTGTCTTTCCAATGGACAGTCCGTTGGAAGGAAGCTGGAGGGCTGGGTGGCTCTGTAGCCCAAGTAAAGAGGAAATGTGCTGCCCATATGTTTATGGAGAATGGTATGCATATGTGTGACTGTGGGGGTGTGCATGTGTTTGAGGGTGTGTGTGCACATGCATTTGTATGGGGAGCATGTACACATATAGATACATATGTATGTGTGATGGGTGTGTAGGTGGTGTGTGTTAAGAAAAAAGAAGTTATACACATGGCCCGTGATTCGTTCAAATATCAAACACCTTTTCCTCCCTCTGCCCCTCCTGCAGTCCTTGACTCTTTGCTCTTAGTTATTGTAGTTTGTTCCCATGAAGACCAAGAAAAAGAAGAGCTTACTGCTTCTTAATGGTGATATGATGAAAATATAAGTGCCCCTTTTGTGATTTTTGATGAGGCAGAACAGACTTTGGGCTAAGAATCTACTCCTGCACTTTAAGTTGGGGAAGCAGAAGCATTTGTTGCAAGGATTTGAGTCCACACGATGCTTAAATAACATACCCAACTCCCCTGATTTTCCATGGCTTCCTCACTCTTTTGCCAGCTCACCATCCCAGTGAGTCTCCACCGCAGCTCCTTCCTCCTGCTATCACTTTCCTCTTGGAGCTGTCTAACATGGTATATATTTCTTTTTCTTTCTTATGTGTGTCTCTAATTTACAAATAATGTAGTAAAATTTCAATATCCTAGAACCTTAGACCTCAGGCTTGGAATCACAGAAACTTAAAGCCAAATAGGACCTTGGTAGGCTCCTCCATCCATGGAATTTTCCAAGCAAGTGTACTGGAGTGGTTGCCGTTCCCTTCTTCAGAGAATCTTCTCAACCCAGGGATCAAACCCAGGTCTCCTGCATTGCAGGCAAAAGCTTTAGCATCTGTGCCACCAGGGAAGCTCTAGATAGGACCTTGAGGATATTCTAATTCAGTTCCCTTATTAACAGATGAGCATGTATAGAGCAGATACCAGAGGGCAACTGACTGTGGCTCTGAGGACTCAAGCAATGTCATTGGGTTGACATGGACATCTCACTAGAAGTTGTGGAAATCTGTTTCATGGGAGTGACCGCAAACAATGCAAAGGACATTTCCATTGGGAGATTAAATGTGGTAACTGACAATTGTGAAAGTTCTTTGTGAGCTATAATGTGATAAATGCATAAAATGTAAGGTGATTATGTTTTTTTTTTTATAACTAATAATGTACTAGCTGAAAAATTTACCATAACTTTTGAGACTGTAAAAACTGAAAAGTCTTAAGTGTGTATTCCAAAGAAGCTCTCCATTGTCTCAAAATTGTTTAATATTTACTTTGTAGGAAGTTGCTTTGACCATTCAGCCCCTTTAGACAAGAAGGAATCATTCTTGCAGTTACAGAGAAAAAGGACTGGATGGGAGGTCTACAGGCCCAGATTCCATTCTTGCTTTAGATTTTTGCAATATTTATTCACTTGATGACCTGAATGACCATTAAGTGTTTAACCTAAGTAGAACTCATCATTTTCTTTCATGGAAAAGAGGTCCCATCCTATGGCTCTTACAGTGAATGGAACTATCAAGTGGTCATTTGCCCCAACCAAAAATGTGGAAGGCATGCTTCCCTTCTATGTCTTCCTTACCTCTTCCTGCTCTATCACCAGGGTCTGTCATATGTTATTCCTAAATATTTCTTCAATATCCCCACTTCAGTGTCCACATTTTCCATCTCTCACTTGTTATAGTTTTAAGTGGTCTCCCTTTCTCTAGTCTTGCCCTTTTCTTCTTCAAGTGCTAGCCAGATTGAACTTATAAATTATAAATTTGATTAGCTCACTGCCCTGTTAATGACTTCAGAATGCTCTAAGGAGGAAGTTCAACATTGTTACCTCCACCCGCAGGCCTTTCATGACATGGCCTCTGCCAGCTACCCAGTCTGCTCTTACTCCACAGCCCTTACTCCAGTCTGCATCATCCTATTTTTTTCCTTCAGTGCACCATCTTACTTCTCACCTCTGAATTCTCACACACGTGGTGTCCTTGGCTGAATACCTAATAGTAAGCTCTTTTTTCCATCTCTTCATATGCTTATTTCCATTTCATCTTTCAATGTCAGCTTAAATATTCCTTTGTCTGTCAACTTTCATTGTTAATATATATTTCTATTAGCACACTTATCACAAATCATTATGCAGTCTGTGGTTTCCTAATTCCGTAAGCTCTCTGAAATTAGAGACCAGGTATATGCAGTTTCTATGTTTCCAGGTTTTACTCCAGTGCCTCATATATAGGATGGAGAAGGCAATGGCACCCCACTCCAGTACTCTTGCCTGGAAAATCCTGTGGACGGAGAAGCCTGGTAGGCTGCAGTCCATGGGGTTGCTAGAGTCGGACATGACTGAGCGACTTCACTTTCACTTTTCACTTTCATGCATTGGAGAAGGAAATGGCAACCCACTCCAGTGTTCTTGCCTGGAGAATCCCAGGGACGGGGAAGCCTGGTGGGCTGCCGTCTATGGGGTCGCAAAGAGTCGGACACGACTGAAGTAACTTAGCAGCAGCAGCAGCATATATAGGATATGCCTAAATAAATGTATGTTGAGCAAATGAATGCATAACTGTCAGTGACTTATTATGTGAGCTTGAACAAGTCACTCTTCTTATTGGGACACTGTTTCCTTCACATGTAGCGTGAGAACACTGAATTAAAATGACGTGAGGGTGGCTTCTAGTTTGAGTTATATGAATTTATCTTTCATGTTTGTTAACATAGGAAATGTAATACAAATTTCAAAGTAGCTATGAGTGAGTGATACATTTCCATTTTTTATTTGAGCTAATACATTTTAAAAGTTTGTAATCTTTGTTCACATCTGGATCAATACTCTACCTCATGATAAATATCTTCCTAATAATGTAGGTAATGAGTGGTCATCATTAATGTTCAAGATCAAGAGTATTGATCATTTGCACCCTGATAATTTGGAGTTTCAGCTTCAGCATCAGTCCTTCCAATGAACACCCAGGACTGATCTCCTTTAGAATAGACTGGTTGGATCTTCTTACAGTCCAAGGGACTCTCAAGAGTCTTCTCCAACACCACGGTTCAAAAGCATCAATTCTTTGGCGCTCAGCTTTCTTTACAGGCCAACTCTCACATCCATACATGACCACTGGAAAAACCATAACCTTGACTAGACGGACCTTTGTTGGCAAAGTAATGTCTCTGCTTTCTAATATGCTATCTAGGTTGGTCATAACTTTCCTTCCAAGGAGTAAGTGTCTTTTAATTTCATGGCAGCAATCACCATCTGCAGTGATTTTGGAGCCCCCCAAAATAAAGTCTGACACTGTTTCCACTGTTTCCCCATCTATTTCCCATGAAGTGATGGGACCAGATGCCATGATTTTCATTTTCTGGATGTTGAGCTTTAAGCCCACTTTTTCACTCTCCTCTTTCACTTTCAAAAGACTTTTTAGTTCCTCTTCACTTTCTGCCATAAGGATGGTATCATCTGCATATCTGAGGTCATTGATATTTTTCCTGGCAATCTTGATTCCAGCTTGTGCTTCCTCCAGCCCAGCATTTCCCATGATGTACTCTGCATATAAGTTAAATAAGCAGGGTGACAATATACAGCCTTGACATACTCCTTTTCCTACTTGGAACCAGTCTGTTGTTCCATGTCCAATTCTAACTGTTGCTTCCTGACCTGCATATAGGTTTCTCAAGAGGCACGTCACCTCCTGCAAAGAGTTGACTCATTGGAAAAGACCCTGATGCTGGGAGGGATTGGGGGCAGGAGGAGAAGGGGATCACAGAGGATGAGATGGCTGGATAGCATCACTGACTCGATGGACATGAGTTTGGGTAAACTCCGGGAGTTGGTGATGGACAGGGAGGCCTGGTCTGCTGCAATTCATGGGGTCACAAGGAGTCAGACATGACTGAACTGAACTGAATTTGCTGTTGCAGCTGCTAAGTTGCTTCAGTCGTGTCCGACTCTGTACGACCCCATAGACGGCAGCCCACCAGGCTCCCCCATCCCTGGGATTCTCCAGGAAAGAACACTGGAGTGGGTTGCCAATGGGTTCATTGGCTTCCAGTGGGTTCATTGCCTTCTCCTATGCGTGAAAGTGAAAAGTGAAAGTAAAGTCACTCAGTTGTTTCCTACTCTTAGCGACCCCATGAACTGCAGCCTACCAGGCTCCTCCATCCATGGGATTTTCCAGGCAAGAGTACTGGAGTGGGTTGCCATTGCCTTCTCCCTGATAATTTGGAAAGTATCAAATTAGGGATTCCCCAGTGGCTCAGAGGGGAAAGCGTCTGCCCACAGTGTGAGAGACCCAGGTTCAATCCCTGAATCAGGAAGATCCCCTGGAGAAGGAAATGGCAACCCACTCCAGTACTTTTGCGTAGAAGATTCCATGGATGGAGGAGCCTGGTGGACTACAGTCCATGGGTTGCAAAGAGTCAGACAGGACTGAGTGAGAAGTCTGTTAAGTCTGTTAATTTTGAAATTTGTTGACTTTGTGGATCTATGAAAGAACCTATAAGAAATATGCTTTTCTTGAATAATTTGGGCCCAGTTTAAAAGAAAACAAATGCCTCAGAAGAAACACATTTTCATTCTATATCCAGGTTAATGAAATGGTTGCTTGAATGTAATGGACTAAGGATGGAAGCCAGTCAATATTTCTCAACTACCTTCAACCTTTGGAAGTTGACCATCAATGTTTATATGGTAGCTAAGACTTAGGTCTTTAATTTCACTGCTAAATGAAAAAAAATGTAGTGTATTTCAGTGAGTCTACAGATTATCATTGTGAGGAACCAGTTAAGCTAAGATATTCCTAATGGCAAAGAGAAGCAACAAGGTATTTGAGAGTAAAAATGCAGAGAAGAAATTTTTGAGCTTCTTGTTCTTAGTTTTTGGATGATCCCAAGGTAAGGAATACACATAATCTACTGTCAGAGAGAGCCAGTTTGGGGGAACCATGATGCAAATCCAGAGACATAGATACCACATTTATTCCCCAGAGAAGCTGAGAAAAGGTCAGGGCTTTATACTGGGAGAATGATCCAATTAAATACCAATATGAAGCCAGCGGGCTATGTGCCCCCAAAACAAAGCTAGCTATGCATTCTTATCAGTGTCTCTTTGAAGACGCCCTCAAACTTGACCCTGTAGTCATTGTCTTTGCTTTTCCTGATTCAGAAATATAAGCAACTTTCCAAGTTTTTTGTCCTTGACTTTTTTTTTTTTTTTTTTACCCTTTTCTATCTTATTGTGCTTATGTTTTAATATATCTGCTCTGTGGTGGTGTGGTACGGGAATTAAACACTCTACATCTAGGATGATTTTTCCAATTTACTGCCTTCTGGGACAAGAATTTATTCCTTAGACCTGCCAATCTGCAGTTGCTAGTAAATGATATACTGGTTTACAGATCTGAATACTGTTAGATGGGGAAAGAAAATCATGAAAGAAAAAATGATTTTCATCTAAGACTGAATTTCAGACAAAGCATTGGTGATAGCGTTTGAGTAGACAGTGCATCAGTGTGGCTTTGTGTTAGGTAGAAGTGCCAGCTTACAGCAAGCAGGAGAGAACTCAAAAACAAAATAAAAACTAGGCCTACCTCTGCTTATTCAAATACCACCCACAACTTTCTGGGAGAAGAACATATGCAGAGCATATTTGAAAACATTATAAGGCATGCATAAAGTACAATATTAGTCAATTTTATATGCTCAGTTGCATGAAATCTGTGTGTTTAAAAAATATAATAATTTGCATTTCATGGCTTTTGATAACCTCAGGAGTGCACTTGAAATTCAGCACATGCCCACAGCACCTCCCAGCTCACCCCATTTTTAACTGAAGACCAATGGTTTCTATTAAGGGATCAGGCAGGGCCTCTGACAAGCCAGTCAATAACTATGTGAGGTTACTTCATTAATGCTATAATGGCTGATAGAGTGAGAGGCAAAAAACAGGTTCCTGACAGCAGCAAATGAAAATGATAGAGATTCCTGAAGCAATGCGCCTTTCCTTTGTCATTGTCTTTTGCTTCGCTTATTCAAAATGTGGCATTTATGTATTCAGTCTTGATGAATGTTGCAGGCTTTAAGTACTTTTTCCATCTCTAATGCAGTGCCGATTGCACATTGTTCTCTCTTTCTCTCTCTCCTCATCTCCCTCTCTCTCTTTTTTTCCTATAACCTCTGCTGTCAAGGCACTGCAGGCTGAAGGGTTGCAGGCACTGGCTAAATAGCTTTTGTGCTATAAATGGTGAGGGTGCTGGGACAATGCATCATAAGTGCTGGTTGGGTCATAGAGCAGAGAAGGTGGTGGGAGCCGGACCCTGAAGCCAAAGTAAAGTGGTGCAGGTCCCCCTGGCCCTGCCATTCACTTGCCTTTATTTAGAAATCAAATGGACATCCCCAAGGAATGTAAAGACATCTCTGTGGACTTCAGACAAGGGTGCCATTGGGGGACAAAAGCCCCCTGCAGGTGAATCAAGAAGACAAGCCACATGACCATGTTCAGAAACATGCTTAGCTCTGGGGAGGCTGTGCTGACCTAACTGTCTGGCTTCTCAAATCTGGGTTTATTTCCAGTTTTTCAGTGCCTCGATGGACATTCTGATCCTTGAGGGGACCATGCGCTCTGTTTGGATAAGAGGAAATAGAAGGTGACGGGTCTCTGGCATCAAAGAGAAGGAGCTTTAGTGCAGTTAGAGGGGGAGGTGCAGGCATTTCTGTGATACTGCTGGCCACCTCCTCTGAGGAGGGTCATTGTCAAGCTAAGAATAGACTCATAAGGAAGTCAGAGTTGAGAGTGTCTTGGTGCCCATTCTGATGGGCAGATTTATAGTTGCCACTTCCACCTTTAGGGTCATGTGAACTGCGAGCCATTTTGGAAGGAGAGATGTGAAAATCAACTGATAAATATGTATATTTGAATTTCATCATCTTTCATCAGAGAACTGATCAGCTTTGTGGGGTGCTTTTCTTCACCTGGCAGAATATCAAAACAATATCAACGTGGACAGAGATGAGGCAGGGCAGGAATGAAAAATGGGATGGCCTCACACAACTCGGGTGGCAGAACATAGCCTCAAATAACCACCATATGTTTTTAGAACAGATTCAAATCCCTTGTGAAGGAGACTGGATTCAAAGATAAACCAACCAACCCACCCAGCCACAATTAAATGCATAATTGTGGTCTGGATGTACAGGTGATAACTTGGCCAGAAGCACCTTACCAGAAAGGTCTGACCTTCATTTTTCTACGGTTCCATCACAGAGGGTGATGGTGCTCTTCCATCTTTATTTACTGCAGAGATTCAGAGCAGTAGTTCTTCTCCAGTCGAAGACTGAGCTGGCCCGAACTGTATAATATCTTGCTCTGAGTAACCTCAGTTATTTTGGTAATTACAAATTCTATAGTCATTGTGCCGTTTTCCCCCCATCACTCTTTACCAATAACTTACATGGTAGAGTTTATTCTCTCTTTTTCATAAATGTTATGGGTTGACATGTGTTGTCATCTATATTCAGATGTTGAAGTTCCAGCCCCTAGTACCTTAGAATGTACTGTATTTGAAGACGGGGTCTTTAGAGAGGTAATTAAGATAAAATAAAGTAATATAAGGAGAGAAAATTAGGACATAAGTATAGACTGAAGAGCATGGTGAGGTATAGGGAGAAGATGGTGTGAGTCTCAGAAGAGACAGACCCTGCTCATACCTTGACCTCAGACTTCTAGCCTCCAGAATTGTAAGAAAATAAAATTTCTGTTGCTTAAGCCAGAAATCTCCTATCAAATGTCCTCAGTGATCAGCATTTTAATGGATGAGTGCATGTTTTTGATTTTTAGTTATGAGTTCAGTTCAGTTACTGTAGAATTGAATTGTGAAGTTTGAAAAGTTCACATACATAAAAAGCTTCATATAACTATGATGTTCTATAACCTATTTATTTTGCTCTGCATTATCATGTTGACATGTTTTGATAAATATAGAAATAATCTGTTCATTCTATCTGCTGTCTAGTACTTCATTGTATAATTATACCACTATTTATTTATCCTTTCCCCTACTAGAATTTGGATTTATCCTTTCCCCTACTAGAATTTTCCCCTAGAATTTGGATTATTTTTATTTTTGTGTAGTAATGAACAGTACTGTCATGAATATTTTTACAGGTGTTTTCTATAGTACAGCATGGGAGTTCTCTAAGCCATGTTCCCAGGATAGGAATTAACTGGATCATAGCATCTGGAAGTTGGTGATGGACAGGGAAGCTTGGCATGCTGTATTCCATGGGGTCACAGAGTTGTACACTACTGAGAGACTGGACTGAACTAATATATACATATTTTCAACCTAACTTTTTATTTTCAAATTGCTTGTTCAAATAATTATATCAGCTTCTCCTCCTAGCAACAGAGTACTAACATCCCCATTTTCCCATAACCTTACCAACACTTAGTATTGTCAGTATTTGTAATTTTCTTCTGATAGGAGTGAATGGTGTCTCATTATTGTTTGGAGGGACTTCTTAACAGCCATAATCACAATGGCTAGTGTTCATTGAGCCCTTATCAAATGTCAGGTTGTGTACAATTTTTTTTTTTGGATCTTATTTAATCTTTACAACCATTGTATGGAAGTTGGCATGGTTACTATCACCTGCATTTTGCAGATAAGAAAACTGAAGTTTAGAATGATTAAGTAACTTGCTTAAGGCCAGACAACTACCAGGTGATTAAACAAGAATTAGAATGTATCTGATTCCAAAATGTATTGCATTAGTTAGGATTTTCTCGAAAGGAAACCCTGAGACAGATAGTTGGGTGCAGATAGTTCATTTGGGAGTTGATAACAGAAGACTCTTGAGAATCCCTTGGGCTGCAAGGAGATCCAACCAGTCCATCCTAAAGGAAATCAGTCCTGAGTGTTCATTGGAAGGACTGATGCTGAAGCTGAAACTCCAATACTTTGGCCACCTCATGCAGAGTTGACTCATTGGAAAAGACTCTAATGCTGGGAGGATTGGGGGCAGGAGGAGAAGGGGACGACAGAGGATGAGATGGCTGGATGGCATCACTGACTCAATGGACATGAGTTTGGGTGGACTCTGGGAGTTGGTGATGGACAGGGAGGCCTGGCGTGCTGAGGATCATGGGGTTGCAAAGAGTAGGACACGACTGAGTGACTGAATTGAACAGGAAGCAAATATGAAATTATAGGTAGAGTCAGACAAAGTTAAGGGAGTCATTTAAAAAATGTAGTAATGAGCAGGTTGCCACTGCATGGAATTGGGGCTCCATCTTTCTGGGGCTTCTCTGAAAGTTGGTGCATCTAGAATTATCACCTAGTTGTAGGAAACTTTGGGGCATTCACCCTCTCACTCCCATTTCTCTTTGATTGGATTTGGGGCTGCTCTGCATAAGGTCTGACCAAGTTCCCCCAGACCAGAGAGAACCCTCAGTCAGAACAGCAGAGAGAAGTAGGTCCTTGAGAATATCCACCGTGGCTGCAGGAGAACATAGAGGTGGGCCACGTGTATGGGGAGTGGCACCAATGCCCTGCCCACCTCCAGCTCCACTTCCATCTGATAAACCAGGAGAAATCTCCACACCAGCTTCTCCCTCTCACAACCTAAGGAGAAGCAGTTGCATTTTAATCTCTGCACTGTGGGGTTGATTTATAATTGATGAGACTTTTCCTACAGAAGTTGATGCACAGTATTACACTTCACCAAAATCATCTAACTTGCTATGTGATGGATATTTTTTTGTCACATCTATTCTTCTTGGTTTTAATTACTTTGTATGTGATAACAAGGCTCATCGCGTACTTTTGATAAAGTGGGGAAAATGTCAATTTCCTCACTGCTTTCTTGTGAAATATATAAAATGAAACTTGCCTCTAACTCTGGAGTGGTTCCTGTGTTTATAAGGATGCATTTTTTTTCACTCTACAAAAGCTTCAGTAAGGTCATGGATATAAAACTGGCCCATAACAACAACAACAACAGATTACCAGAAATCTGACTGGAAACGATGAAAACAAGGCAATACATTTAAAAGAAATAATGACAGTTATTTAGATTGGTATAGTTCTTTGGGTTTTCAAAGCATTTTCATGTTATTTCAGCAGGACTGCCTAACAAGATAGCAATGTGTGCTAAGATCTCATTATTCCCTCTTATAGATATAAAAATAAAAGCTCAGAATGGTTAAAAAAAAAAGACTTTGCCAGGGTTAGTCAGTGAATTGGTGACCATGGTTGACCTTGAGCTCTGGACTGCTGATACCCAGTCGTATGCTTGTTCACCCACATCAGTTTTTAAATATGTAATTTACAGACAACCTGCATCAAAATGGCTGGGTTTACTTATTAAATGGCCAAGCCCTGGATCTTACCTTAAAGGATAGGTATTGCCTATACTAATTGGATAAACATCCATTTGCAAACGTGAAAAGCATTTTGAGGAACACATGTGTTGACCCTTGGATGTCATGATGATCATGGTATTCTTACCACCCGTAGAAATGGTCTGGAGAGCACAGAAGCCACCCACGATCTACCATTCAGTCTCAGGCAGTGTCTTCACACAACCAGAAGCCCTGATATTCACAGCAAGAGGTTTTTGTTCCCACCCATAGTGGTGGTCATCGTGTCGATGTGAAGAAGCCAGAATTGCTCCAGGAGAAAGAACATATTTGTGGTCATCCTTCCCTTGCCAATAATATTTTTAAACCAAACAGATTTCCCCCCAGACATGCAGACAGGCTGATTCATGAAATCTGGATAACCTTCCACTTATTTTTTGCTCTCTCTTTTAAAAATTAACAAATGAGTCCCAACAGCATGTCTGCAATATAAAGAATGACTTATTGTGGCATTGATGAAGTGTCACTTAAGCGAGTTTTAAACACTTCCTGTAAATCTTCTTGTGTTTTAAGAGGCCAAACTATTCATTTTTATTTTTTCTGCCTATCAAAACTCAACTGTGGTTAACATGTTTTCTAAAACCTTTTGGGGAAGCCTGAACTGATTTCTACATCATCAAAATCAACCAGAGCTGAGATACTTATCATACTCCCTTGATTTCCAGGATTATTGCCAGAGGCCGTGGCAGCTGTCCAGTTGAGAGCTGATAGGGGTTTACACATTGATGTGGCAGTGGGGGTGGTCATAAGGAATTTGATCCGCATACATTTTGGAAGTAGAGCCAACAGGATTTTCTGATGGATTGAGTGTGAGGCATAAGAGAAAGGGAAGGTCAAGGATGACTCCCAAGTTTTCTCCCTGAGCCACTGAAATGATGAAACTGCAGTAAATTGAGATGGAAGAGACTGCGGATGGTGCAAGTTTTGTTGAGTAAGATTGGCTTGGGATATTTTATACTTGAGACAGCTCTTTGACATCCAGATGGAGATGTCAGTAAACTCTTAGATATATGAGTCTGGACTTTGGGAGACAAGTCTGGACTGAAGATATAAATTGGGGAATCAGCAGCATATAATTCAAATTTAAAGCTCTAGGAATGAAAAGAGGAACCGGGACTAAACCCTGGGGCACTTAGTAGAGGTCAGGAAGGAAACCAGTCAGTCACATTGACTTGGAAGAAACAAACAGTAAGATATGTAGTATTTTGAATGTCAAGGAATAATGATATTGAAACAGAACAAATAACTTCCTGTCAAATTCTGCCAATAGTTGACCACTGGGTTTTGTAACATGGAAGTCATGGGTGACCTTTTAAGAGTAGTCTGTATGAATGAGAGAGGCAAAAGCCAGCTTGGAATGTGCTGAAGAGATGAGAGAGAAGGTGAACCAGTGCCTGTATTAATTGCTTCTTAGTTTACATCTCGTGCACTATTAATTAACTCCAGAGGGTTGCCTCTCTGTTACGGTAGTCCCACATCTTGGGCACATGATCCTAAGACCACCAATTTAACCAGTTGGATAGAATGCCAATAACCTGCCAGGTACTAAAAATGACCAGTTTCCACAGGCCTGATAACTTGTAGCCAGCATCTAGAAGTGCTTCCCTCTGTTGTAGGAAGATGATGATAACTGGTCCCAAAATAGCCTGTTCGGCACCCAGCACAGTACTTCATACGCAGTAAGTATTTAATAGCTTTTTTTGTGGTCTGAATGGATTTGTAAGAGAATGAATGTGCTTGGGTATATTTGGAGCACATTGTCTATGTTTGGTCAATTTTCTTTTTCAAATAAAAGATCTACAAATGGCTCCTAGTAAAAATAAATAAATAAAGCCAGGGTGGGGGGAAAAACCTGTTTGAAACAACCACATTGTGTCCTGAAAGATCTATTCAGTCCTGCCAGCAGTCTCACTGGCTGTGATTTGTATATTAAGAAGGTTTTAATTGCTCAGGTAAGTGCCTGCACCTGCTAAGACATTGTGTATTAGAGCACTTTATTCTAATCTTTTACAATACAGGGCACACTTCACCCATAAAATTATTCTCTGCACAATTATCACTCTTTTGCTGAGGTAGAAAGTGCAACTTAACACTTTGGGTTTCACTCATTATTATTAAAATCATGGAAATTAGGATCATTGGGTAAAGCTTGTGCAGTTAGCTGCTGAATGCCCCTGTCCTTTCTGCTCCTCTTTTGCTTGCACCAACAAGCAGAATTCGCATGAGTTTGTAGTTATCTGCAAGTGTGATGGGGGCTGGATTGTTTTCAACACAAAAGGTGTTATAAACTCCCAGCAGAGCTTTTCTGCTGGGGTTCAGGGAACATATGAACTAACTGGTTTTCTTCTTTATTTTTAAAATATATATTTTTTTCCTGATTAGCAAAGAATTGCAAAAGGAAAATTAAAAATAATTGCATGTGAAAAGTTTAGAAAATATAAGGAAAAACACAAACTCATAATCATTATTTGTGTGATTTTGATATACATTTATATATACACATATTGTTTAGTTGCTAAATTGCGAGAATACATAAAGCAAAAACACACACACTCACACGTCCACAGAAGAACACAACTCCTGTTGAAAAAGAAGGACGAGAGTGGTCGCATTTTTCTTTTCCTAAGAGAAATGACAGCAGGGTTGGCCAACTGTAGCTTCTGGGCCAATCCTACCTATTATCACAAATAAAGTTTTATTGAACACAGGCGTTCTGCTTTGTTTACCTGTCATCCACGGCTTTCATGCTACAACAGGAAAGGGAGATAAGCAGTTGCAATGAGGCTATATGGCCCACAAATCCTAAAATGTGTCCTATTGGCCTTTTGCCACATATCTTGCACAACCAGGTCCTTTGTTGCTGAGATTAGCAATGTCACTTCAGTGATTAAATTTTTATATTCTTTTGTGGCCAGTACTTAGATCCTGTGTTTTAGTTGTAGTGTGGTTTGAGCCAGCTCATCCATATTGTTGTTCAGTCTCAGCCATATCCGACTCTTTGCGACTCCATGGACTGTACCACATCAGGCTTTCCTGTCCTTCACCATCTCCCAGAGTTTGCCCAAACTCATATCCATTGAGTCGGTAATGACAACAGACCATCTCATCCTCCATCATCCCCTTCTCCTCCTGCCTTCAGTCTTTCCCAGCATCAGGGTCTTTTCCAGTGAGTTGGCTCTTCGCATCAGGCAGTCAAAGTATTGGAGCTTCAACTTCAGCTTCGGTCCTTCCAATGAATTTTCAGGGTTGATTTCCTTTAGGATTCACTGGTTGGATCATCTTGCAGTCCAAGGGACCCTCAAGAGTCTTCTCCAGCACCACAGTTTGAAAACATCTATATTGTATACCCACTTTTGGATGATGCCTCAATTCTACACTTATTTTTACTTCAGTTACCTGAGGTGTGGCAGCTCCTTGACTGCTATGCTCCCAACAGTGGTAATCTAGGGATGACGACAGATCCTGCCTTCTCCTTCTACTGCTGCTAAGTCACTTCAGTCGTGTCCGACTCTGTGCGACCCCATAGATGGCAGCCCACCAGGCTCCCCTGTCCCTGGGATTCTCCAGGCAAGAACACTGGAGTGGGTTGCCATTTCCTTCTCCAATGCATGAAAGTGAAAAGTGAAAGTGAAGTCACTCAGTCGTGTCCGACTCTTAGCGACCTCATGGACTACAGCTCACCAGGCTCCTCCATCCATGGGATTTTCCAGGCAAGAGTACTGGAGTGGGGTGCCATTGCCTTCTCCGTCTCCTTCTCCTAGAACACCTGATTATCAAGCTTCATTGGGCCTTAAGATGCACCCCAGCAGATCCTGAGTCAGTGGGTCTGGGATGGTGCATGGGAAATTGGATTTCGAACAAACATCCCTTGGTGATTATGATGTTAAGTGGTTTACGCAACCTCATTTGGAAACTATTACCATGGGCCCTTTTTCTTCTGTCCATCTGTTCTACCAAACTTATCTGCCCTTCCTTCATCCACATAGACATTAAGCAATTAAGACTAAGCAGAGAGTTGATACATAAGGCAAATCTTCACTGTTCAGAAGTAGTTAATATTCCTCTTAGATTTAGTGGTTCATATTTTCTAACATTTATATATTTATTTATATAAATTATTTGGCTGTTCTGGTTCTTAGTTGTGGCACATGGGATCTTTAGTTGTGGTGTGTGGGATCTAGTTCCCTGACCAGGAATTCAACCTGGGACCCTTGCTTGAGAGTGTGGAGTCTTAACAACTGGACCACCAGGGAAGCCCCCATATTTTCTTTTAATATTTCATCCACTGCCACCTATTTTAAACCATGACACCCTCAAAACCTATTTGGACACAGTATAAACTCTGTCCATGTGAATATCAACTTGTAGTAATAACAGTATTACTGTAATTACAGAAGCAACAGTTAGAACTGGACATGAAACAACAGACTTGTTCCAAATTGGGAAAGGAGTATGTCAAGGCAGTATATTGTCACCTTACTTAACTTATATGCAAAATACATCATGCAAAATTCTGGGCTGGATAAAGCACAAGCTGGAATCAAGATTTCTGGGAGAAATATCAATAATCTCAGATATGCAGATGATACCACCCTTATGGGAGAAAGCAAAGAAGAACTAAAGAGCCTCTTGATTAAAGTGAGAGAGGAGAGTGAAAAAGTTGGCTTAAAACTCAACATTCAGAAAACTAAGATCATGGCATCCGGTCCCATCACTTCATGGCAAATAGATGGCAAAACAATGAAAACAGTGTCAGACTTTATTTTGGGGGGCTCCAAAATCACTGCAGATGGTGATTGCAGCCATGAAATTAAAAGACGCTTACTCCTTGGAAGAAAAGCTATGACCAACCTAGACAGCATATTAAAAAGCAGAGACATTAATTTGCCAACAAAGCTCCATCTAGTCAGAGCTATGGTTTTTCCAGTGGTCATGTATAGATGTGAGTGTTGGACGATAAAGAAAACTGAGTACTGGAGAATTGATGCTTTTGAACTGTGGTGTTAGAGAATATTCTTGAGAGTCCCTTGGACTGCAAGGAGATCCAACCAGTCAATCCTAAAGAAAATCAGTCCTGAATATTCATTGGAAGAACTGATGCTGAAGTTGAAACTCTAATACTTTGGTCACCTGATGCGAAGAACTGACTGGAAAAGACCCTGATGCTGGGAAAGATTGAAGGCAGGAGGAGAAGGGGACAACAGAGGATGAGATGGTTGGATGGTATCACCGACTCAATGGACATGAGTTTGAGTAAGCTCCAGGTGTTGGTGATGGACAGGGAAGCCTGGTGTGCTGCAGTCCATGGGGTCACAAAGAGCCAGACACGACTGAGAGACTGAACTGAACTGAGTAACAGTATTATTTGGATTATGAATGGAGTAACTTTTTTTTTAATCAAAAGCCTAAATAAGTTTCCTGTTTGAGAGTTTATTTTCTGTGCACTGATTGCAAATATTAAATGGTCTTTTCTCTAACTCATAAGCATGTCTTTAATAGCTATTACAGATTTGTAAGGACTATAAACCCTCAGGTTAATGTGTCATTTTCACCATTGACCTGTTCTTAAGCAGCATAGCCCTGAAAAGCAATCATTTGAACAATTAGTATTTTTTGAGAACCTGAGTACTGATACCCAGTACTGATTTAGGCATAATGGGGGAACACAAACTTGCCACGAAGCATAGTTTCAGCTCTAGAATTGCTTATAATATGATTAGAGAGAGATAACTATGTAACTTACAATTAGGACACAATTCAGGGCACACAATTAGACCCTTGGAGTTCAAGTATTTAATAGTCACTCAAATAATAAATAGTTGTTGAACTTTTACTGTGTATAGCTGCTATACTAGAAGTGAACAAAGGAGACAAAAACTCTTGCCCTTAGGGAGCTTATATTCTAGTGGAGATGACCAAAAATAACCAATAGTATCTGAGCCATAAATCCTCAGGAGAATAAGAATAAAGCAGAAAAGGAGGTCAGAGAATGTGCCTTTAAGGGTTAGAGGAGGGGATGGCGATTAGTCTATTTGTAATCTACTCTAAAAGGCTCAAAAATGGAATCTCATGAACTTTGAGATTGGTGCTTAGATCCTATCCTTTAATGCCCCTATCTCAGCATCTCAAGGCTGCTGTGTCGTTCTGGATTCCTCTTCAAGCAGGCAGAAATTCTAATCAAGATAAAAATCCTTATTTCTTTATAAAACATAGTCTTAAAAGATATAATTCAATGACATAAGGACACTGGGGAATTTATGAATGTAAGTACATATCTCTATTCTGGAGGGAGAGTGTGTGTGTCCAGATGCTTTTCTGGCCAGATTTTTTGCATATATTGCTTCTCATCATCTGATCTCATCTCCTACGGGGGAGTCTGTCCTGACCGCCCACCTATATAATCTGTATCACCATGTACCTGGTGTCACTTAATTTTTTCATAGCTCTCATCACTAACTGGTGCATATACACACACTGGATCACTGACTTCTTACTTGAAAACCCCCCAAGAAAGTAAAGAGCCTATTTGTTTTGGCCCTGGCATAAAGTGAGTTCTCAAAACATATTTGTTGATTGAAAGAAGACCTTTGAGAGTTAGCTATATCCAACCATAGGCAAGAAAGAGAAAAATCTTCCCAACCATTTATCCTTAAAAACTTATCTCAACCTAATATAAGATTCTAGTTCACATTTAAAAAAAGAATTACTTCTCATTTTTATTGCAATAATTCACTAGTTTGGAATAATACAAAACACAACACTTATTAGTGACATTTAAAAATTATCTAGTTTCCAGACAAATAAATATATTTTTATGAGCCCACTGTAGGAAAAAAAAAACTGTATTTAGGCAAAATTCCCCATTTTCCTAAAAACTACTGTGCTTGCATCTTTTTTTTTCCCACTTAAATGTACTTTGTTCAGGATGGGGAATACATGTAAACCTGTGGCAGACTCATTTTGATATATGGCAAAACCAATACAATATTGTAAAGTTAAAAAATAAAATTAAAAAAAAATAAATGTACCTTGCATATGATTGTTTCCCTTCAATTAACCCAACTTTATTTATATCATATGAAACAATTATTTTTCTATACTATGAAATAATTGAAGCAAATGCAAAAGTTTACAGTATAATAAGCATCTGTGTGCTCACCAAACAGCTTTACCAATTCTTAACATTTTTTCATATTTGTTTCATATCTTTATTTTAGATAAATATTTAAAATATAGTTGAAACCCCCTTAATAGCCATTTTTTTTTATCTCATTCTCCCTTTCCCAGAGGTTGTTAATGATCTTGATTTTGTACTTAATCTCTCCATCCTTATTTTTATAAGTTTATACATAGATGTGATTTCATAAGCATGATAGAGTTGTACATATTATATAATATTATACTACATGTATTATTCTACTTGTAATTTTTATTCAGCGTGTGTATTTGACATGTTTCCATTTTAATACACTTTGATAGCTAGAGCTTATCATATACACTGCTCTGCACACCATCCCACTTACCTCATAATGCCATACTGGAGAGGTCTGCTAGTTATACTTCCTGTAGTATATGAAAGCTGTTGTTTTGCATTCTCACTAATACTTATTATTACTGGATTTTCTTTTCATCTCTTTATTTCTGGTTGGTAAATATTGTTTCATTATCGTTTTGCCATGCATGTGTCTAATGGATAGTACAGTAGAACATCGATTTTTAGCTTTATTGGAGTTTTAGATTTGCTCTTCTGTCAATTGCCGGTTCATATCCTTTGCCCATTTTTTTTTTAGGTGATTTATCTTTGCTTTTTAAAAACATGATTCCAAAAAGTTTGTTTAATTTTGCCTACCAAAATTTTTTGGCTACTTGATATAAATGCCTTTATTGGGTCTGTGATTTATCTTTTTATTCATTTGTGTTATACTGTGCTATACAGAGATATTTAATTTTAATGTAGTATTCAAATGTATCACTCATTTTCCTTTATAATTTATGTTTACTGTGTCTTGTTTAAGAAATTTTCTTTACACTGAGGCCACAGGACTTAATGGTATACGTTTTTCTATAAGTTTTAATATTTTAATTTATACATTAAAGCTTTGCTTATAATGGCTATATATATTCATGTATGATATTTTTATCTGTTTTCTGGAAGAACATGTGTACATTTGGCAGTATCTATTTTCAAGGAATAGGCATAATAGATCTATAAAATATCTAGACCTAGCATTGGTTTTTTTGTAAATAGATACTTTATAAGATTCACTTTAAAAAAATTATGTCTATTAAGGTTTTAATCTACTGAACCAGTATGATTAAGTTATACTTAAAATGTTCATTTTGTCTAGTTTTTCAAGTATATTGACATTCTCAGTATATTTATATTTTCAAAGATTATTATTAAGAACGTAATTTATAATTGTGAACATAATCTCTATGTTCACTTTTTAACTTCTGTTTGACTTTGTTGATCTATAATTTCCTTGTCTTCTTTTATTGCTTTTTTTTTTCATTATTATTTTACTCCCTTTTTCTCTGGTATTGTTCTGTTGTTCTTTTCTTTTTAAGTGGAAATCTTGATTTATTCTTTCCTATAATGAATATGAAATACTATAAATTTTCCTTTAGTGCAGTTTTAGCTATATCTCACCATTTGTACCATGCAAAATTTCAATTTTCATCGTTTCAAGTATTTTTTTTAACTTTAAGCATGATTTCCTCTTTGAACCATGAATTAGCTCCATATGTTTGTTATTTAAAATATTTTAAAATACTTTTGGTATTGATTTTTTGCTTTATATTTGCATTATATATATGGCATTTATATTTCCATTATATTTATGGCTTTAAATATGTCTGAATATCATTCTTTTGTAGTGATTAGATTTTTAGTGTTTACTGGGGTTTTTTTGTGTGCTTTTTATACATGGTAAATTTCAGCCAATTTATAGCTATTGGGCACAGTGTTCTAATAATGTTCATCAAATCAAATTCACTGTTTGCTCAAATATTATATATAATTACTTCATGTGGCAGGTAGAATCCTAGGATGACCCAAAGACTCCAAGCCTCTATTTTATACAACTTCCCCTTGAGTGTGAGTAGAACCTGTGACAATCAGATTTTACTCTCTTGATTAAGTTACTGATGAGTTAACTTATTAAATCAAAAAGGGAAATGGCTAGTTTTGAGCATGATCTCTAGTTGCTGAGAGCAATCCCTTCCTAATAAACTACTAGAAAACAGGGACCTTGTCTTCTCACCATAAGGGACTAGATTCTGCCAAAGAATTGAGTGACCTTGGAATAGACACCTAAATTCTAGAGAAGAATGCAGTCCAGTTGACACTTGATTTCAGTCTATTGAGGCCCTGAGCAGAGAATACAAGACTTCTTACATACAGAAATGGTGAGCTAGTAAATGACTGCTATTGTGCCTAAATTTGTGAATATTAATTACAGAGCAAGAAAACAAGTAAGCTATATTTTTGTATTTAACTTAGCAATTATTAATATTAAGGAAGATATATGACATCACATTATGATTATGCTTGCTAATTTCTACTAGTTCTGCCCATTTTCACTTTTTCTAATTTAAGACCATAACATTTATACATAATATCTAATTTAAAGCCATAATATCTATATAAGTTCAAAATGCCTACTTCTTTTCAAGAGCTTTTTTGGAAATTATTTATGTAGTGACTCTTTTCATTAATAATTATGTTTCTTACAAAACATTTTGTTTCATATTAAAATGCTATATAACATTTGCATGATATTTTCCTGGTATTTTTTTTAATCCCTTTATTTTCAATTTAGTCTTTCTTATATGTTTTTAGGAGTGTCTTTAGTGAATAGCATATAGCTGGAGTTTAAAAATCTAGTTTAAGTCTGTTTATATTTAAATGATGAGTTTTGTTACATTAACTGTGATTATTAATTTATTTGATTTTTCTATCATCTTATTTATCATTTTTTTAAAGTGTTCCTGTTTTACATTACTTGATCAAGTTGCCCCATCTCCCCCATTCTATTAGTTTAAGAGTTACACATTATATCTTCATCCTTCTGGTGGTTACTTTTTATATTTAACGAGCATCTTTTACTTAACAAACTTTAAAATGAATCAACATTTTTACACTCCTGAAAAAATACAAGGATCTTAACATGAAGATCTTTTCATGCCTATTTATCTTGCACAGTATGTCTTGCATTTTAGTTTCATCTTATTTTTATAGCATTCTAATTAATTTTAATAAATATTTATTGATACAATCAATGCTTATTACTCATATTTTATTTCTCTTAATTATTTTTCATCTGAAACCATAATTTTGTGTTCAATTCCTTCTTCCTGATGAATATTCTTTAGTAGTTCTATCAGTATGCTCTCAGTATTTGCTAGAAATATTATAGTTTAATTGGGTATAGAATTACAGTTTTACAAGTTTTTTCTCTCAGCACTTACAAACTATTATTCCATTATTTCTAGCATTTTTGATCCAGAGTAATTCTTGACACTCTACCTAATAAGAGGTAGTCTATGACTCTTCCTTTCGAAACTCAGTGGTCACTGTGATTGATCAGTAAAATATGATGAAAGTAACACTGCGGCAATACCTGGGCCTAGGCCTTGAAAAACTGGCAGTTTTCAAGTTAGAATTCTCATTCTCAGGGATGCCAGTTTCCATCTAACACATTTGATTACCTTGATACTGCATGCTGTGAGGAAACCCATGTGAGTCACATGGAAAGACTGCCTATAATGTATCATCTCAGGCAGGTGATAAATACAGGGTGAAAAACATCTCAAATATTTAATCCTTTGTTTAATACCCTGTAAAGGAGGTCCAAGGCCACAAAAGTATGGCCCCATTCTCATTGTCACAGTCTTTTCCACCTGTTCAAGAAAGCAGAGGTCTGAGTCACTGTGGGGCAGGAACTAGCTGTCCATAATGTGCTCTGCTCAGATCCCTGACCCATAGACTTATGAGCATAATAGAATGGTTGTTGTCTTACATGATTAAGTTTGAGGCAGTTTGTTACAAATTAATAGATACTGGGAATATCTGGAATGAACATTTTCTTTTTACAACATTTAGATCATATTGGGAAATTATACATTTACTAGTTTGAAGCTTGGTTTAATGTTTATCTTCCCCCCAAAGAATTAGATTCTATGAAGTTAGAAAGAAAACACTCTTTCTACTCTATTCTCAGGGTATAGCTCATATGCTCTTGTTTAGTCGCTCAGTCATGTCCAACTGCAACCCCACAGACTACAGCACACCAGTCTTCCCTGTCTTTCACTATCTCCCGGTGTTTCCTTAAATTCATGTCCATTGGGTCGGTGATGTTATCCAACCAACTTATCCTCTACTGCCCCCTTTTCCTTTGGCCTTCAATCTTTCCCAGCAATAGGATCTTTTCTAATAAAGGTAGCTCATATAGGTGTTCAATAAATATTTGGTGAATGAATAAACATTTTGAAATTTTTATAATTCCTATTTTTTGTACTAATTATTCTTTATTATGAACTCTTTTAAAAATTATTTTTACAGTGTTGTTTATCTGGGCTTCTGTAATCCGCTAAGAAAAATCAATTTAAATAAAAGATAAAAAAGGCTCCCCAAATTCAATTTAATCTGCAGGTACAAAATCTGATTCTTTATATGTTTCTAAGACTTAGCTGCACCTTCTGTACTAATGATTTTCCTGGCCATAGAAGCTGGGAATAGTCAATGGATAAAACAAGCTATATTGAGTAGATGAGCACATTGAAAAATTTAGGGCTTAAAGTTTACTTAATCAATTTTGAAGTCTGTGAAACATCAGAATGCTTCCCCCAAATGGGCCCTGGCTCTACTAGGTGGGGTGTGATGATGTGGCTACTTCATGGTTTCCTGACATCTGTTGTTCCATGTCTTCATGGACAGCTGCTGGAAGTGTGTTCTGTATATTCTCCTTGTCACTTGGTTATTTCTGCTTTCACCCCTTAAAGGTAAATAATTCCTTTGTGATGAGATACTACTGAAATAGAGTTTGAGGAAAGAACTGTCTATTTTTTCAGACCCCAGTATGTCCTAGAAATTAAAGTCTGTTTGTATAGACACACAAAATAACATAACAAGGCACGTTTTAAAAGACAGAGAAAGGAGAAAAGAAGGAGGTAAAAGAAGGATAATAAAAGGCAATAAAATAATCCTGATACATGATTCAGAAAACTCAAACTATAATCACTTTTTTTCTGGCATTTGGTGGGCCAACATTTGTCCCTAAGCACCAGAAGAAAGGGGAAGCTGGTCAATCACACGCTTTAAAGTGTCCATAATATGTTTGCAAACCAATTGTTCCACAGTACAGCTATTCTTGGTTCCCATACCAAGAAAAGAGCAATTTCCCCCAGGTTCCTCATAAAGGGGACCCAAAAGGAGGAACAAAATAATTTCCGCTGAACTGTACTGTAGACAGCATTTAGGAGAGGCTGTAAGCAATTGAGAAGTGTAGAAAAGAATCTATTGCTTTCATATTTGTATTCCTACTTATTAACAGTAGCAGGCAAAGAGTAAAAACTTATAAATATTCCTTGTGTGTATCCAAAAAAGAAAAGAGGAAGAATTTGTGACTTTTTGAGCATCTTTAACAGAAAGTTCTCTGAAAGAGGGATTTTCTTCCAAGGACCTGATGTGACATCTGGCACCACTTCCATCACTGTTCACACCACGGTTGCTACAGAAAGAACATCCTATCCTGAGGACAGTGATGGACGTCACTGACAGTTAAGCAAATATTAATTGCATAGGGCTGAGAAGGCTGTTGCAGGTTTTGATATCTTGGAGGAAACGTCTATGTAGTTTCTGTAATTGTCGCTGGGATCCTGAGAACTTGGGAGGCAAACAGTAATAGCTGGTCCTGTGAACTTAGGGCAACTGGCCAATCTTTTTCCATATGCCTTTGGTCTTCTAATTCCCTCACCTTGAGCTCTGTTTAATATTATAAAATCTCAGGACTGACCATTTTCCCCCTACTTTATCATTTTCTGCATTAAATCATAAAATCTATCTTATATCTATCTATATTCAGTCAATATTAAGGATTACTTTTCCAAGCCATCATTCTCTTCTCTTTATCAACTTTTGGTTTACACCGAACAATAATTATACTGTGGCCTGAAAGACACAGTATCATTGTGTGGGTTAAAATCAGAGAGGAGGAAAAGGGGGGTGCCTAACAATGAGGCCATGGTATTCTTTGCTGTGTTGAAATTGTCCACCTAGGTTATATGAGAAGGCCCAAAGGTTAAGCCAAGTCACAAAAATAGGTTGCTTTATTACAAACTGCTCCACCCTCGGAAGTATATTACTTCCATTAGAACAATGCTACACATTTTGTGTTGGTAATGAATGAGACAGTCTTTCCCTTTTATTTTCTTTGGTCAACATTTTCTTTACTTGGAAAAGTAGTCCCTATGTGAGAAAGCAGGAAACAAAGTACTCTCATTTGGACTTTACTTTTACCTCTGCCAGTGAAACACCAAAATACTGCAGTTGGGCACCTTTCCCATGATGGCAGTTTCCATCTCCCCTACTCCAGCTATTTGGCCATTGAAATGGAGACTGTTATTGATCTTCTTTCTACTTTTTTAAGCCTCAGAATATGCTTTTGAAAGGGCTGGTTGATATTTCTGTGCCAAAACAGAACACCTGTAAAATAGAGAAAAAAAGAGCTAGGGAATGAGGACCTTTCCTGCTGCTCCACTGACTCTGGAATCTAGCAGATATGGAGAAAGTCCACCAAGCCCACTTTGGGTTTTCAGAGGAAAGCTGTGCATGGTAATTCTCCAGCGATCAGAATGTTAAGGAGTTCATCAGACCAGCCTGTGTTTGGGAGAACTCACACATCTCCCAGGCTTCATGGTGACAGATCCATGACGCATGTGCAGCCCTTACCCAGTGGAATGGGTTGCCATCCAAACACTTAGATCTGGGAAGCCCTGAAAGTGGAATTTTATGTCCTTTTACAAATATGTAAGTACCAAGCTATAGGGTAGGACATGGCTTGAAGGAGCTCAGATGCGATCTTCATTCTATTTTGCTCTTTTGAGCAATTGCCTTCACTTTAGCTGTCCTTGTGCACAGGCAGGGGAGGTCAAGGAGGTAGGGCAGCTGGTGTTTCTGCAGACAACCACACAGCTCTGGACAGGTGGTCCCAACACACCCCTCTGCTGTGAATTGATGTTCAATAAGTTATAGTTTGTGACTACAAGAAGAGAATGAGAAAAGTAGAAGAAAGATGTAGCAGCTGAGCTCATAGTCTTGCTTGGCTTATATTTGATGGGAAAATGTGCTTACAGGAGGAATAGCTAAGAATAGGCAGGCTTCAAGTAATCAGGACTGCATGTGTGTTCCACAAACCATACATAAAAGTATAAAGAAAAGGAGTTGCTCTGTCACTGGACCTAAATAGGACTTCAAGCTGGTGGCCGTGTCATTTTCTAGTGGTATCACCTTTGACAAGTTGCTGAACCTTTCTGAACCTCTGTGTTCTCATATGTAAAATGAGATACCTGAGAGTCTTGTTGGCAGAATCAAACAAGATGCTGTTTATTTAAGTGCCCAGCTTAATCCTTGACACTATTGCCAACCTCCGTACTGCATTATCTTCATCATTATGGTTACTAGTTTTATTCTCTAGGCACATGATCTTAAAACATGATATTTATAGTCTAAAATCACTGCTGCTGCTGCTGCTAAGTCGCTTCAGTCGTGTCCGACTCTGTGTGGCCCCATAGACGGCAGCCCACCAGGCTCCACCATCACTGGGACTCTCCAGGCAAGAACACTAGAGTGGGTTGCCTTTTCCTTCTCCAATGCATGAAAGTGAAAGGTCAAAGTGAAGTTGTTCAGTCGTGTCTGACTCTTAGCGACCCCATGGGCTGCAGCCTACCAGGCTCCTCTGTCCATGGGATTTTCCAGGCAAGAGTACTGGAGTGGGGTGCCACTGAGAGCACCCTGTATGTCACCGATCAATATAGTTGGAAATCAGGAATAATACACTTCCTTTTTCAAACTAAAATTTTTTTTTTTCTAAAAGGCAAGACATATTATGTTTTAATTTTTTCAGTACATAGTTTGGTTAGGAGTTACTCAAAATAGTGGCTTAATTTGTATATATTTTCTTTATGAAGTATTTTTCACAAGATCCAGCCTCTCAAAATGTTAGCAGTGTGGTATTTAGTAAGTCATGTCTCATTGGACCTCATTTTCTTCTTTTATGGAATAATATCTGAGTCCTCCCAGTTCTCACTCACTACATACACCTCACTTTGAGCTTCATAAAGTTCTAAGCAGTTTCTTTAGGTAGATATTGCTTCCCTTACTTTATAGATTAGCCAAAATATTCAAAGAAGTTAGTTGCATGGTTTACCCAAGGTTACTACTAGTAAGTGGAGAGGTTAGAACCTGAACCAAGAACTTCCAGTCCTAAGGAGAGTGCTCTGTTCACTGATCACATGAAAATGATGACGGTTTTAAATAATTACAGCACATTAAAGATTATTAACTGTACTGTTACACTGGTTTCACAGGCACTTCAGAATTGTGATCATCATTATAATAGCATTTGTTACTATTAAAAACCAGTGATCACCATTCAGTCATGTAAAGACAAATTTCAAAAGTTTAAAGGAGTTGGGCAGACTCTATACTGACCCCTTAATATTCTCAGGATATTATTACTTTCCACTGAGTAAATAATTTGTTAGTCCAAATAAGACTTATTCCATTAGATGCTATTATCTCTGTCTCATAGTGTTTAAAAAGGCTGGTGAGTTGACTTTTATTGTCTGTTTTATACAAAGATGATGATGGTATTGATAATAATGTTAATAGTCAATATTTGGCGAGCTCTTGCTTAAAAGTGTCATCCCTTCACATAGATTTTCCTATTTTCTCCTCTAAATTAAACCTATGGGATTATTACATCTTTTACTCTCATTTTATAGTTACAGAAACTGAGACATTGAGAGGTTAAATGATTAGTCTGGGGTCATAGACCTAGCAAGCAGTAGCACCAGGAACTGAATTCAGATCTTTTATTCTCATACACTCTCCAGAGGTATGTTGAACTGTACTTTTAGAATACTTTTGAGCTCGAGATTTGCAATGAATCCATTCAGTCAGTGTTGGTCCTGCTGCTGCTATGTACCAGGAACAGTGTTGGTATTGGAGAGACAATAATGAACAAGGTAGATGTCTAGTATGTGGCTGGAACATATGAATAGTCCCAGGTACAAACGATGGCAGGTGGAATTATTCAGGTGCTTCCACAGCCAGTCTATCTCTATTGCAAGAAAATGAAAATTATCCCAAGTGGTCAGAACCTGACTTTCTTCTCATGTAACAGCTCATTCTATGAGACTGGTTTGCTTTAGGGCCTTGAGGTTCAGAGTGTTGCTCCTATGTACAACATCAGTTATCTCACCTCCATTTCCATTCTTGGTATTGGTATAGGATGTCTGACACTGTCATGCTGACTCACCCATTTTGATCCTAAGGACGTTACAAGCCCACCATTTTGAGTAAGCACTCTCAAATCAGAATTTTGTCAGTGCTGAGTAAATTTTGTTGAGAAAGGGTTTTAAGGAAACTATTTCATCTGGAAAACTTAATTCATTGATCCATTTTCTATAGACTCAGCCAAAACATTTTCAGTTCTTTCTATTCTAATGTTCATGCTATTGAAATTTTCATCAAAATAATTTTTTTTTTCCATTTAACAGTGAAGATTTGATTTATGATCACTTTTGTGTCCATAACAAGTTAAACAGGTTTTAGAGGATCTTCTTATGAGCATTATTTTTGTTAAGTTCATTTTTCTAAAGTTTTATTTTTCTATATATATATTTTTTTAACGAAAAGATTTAGGTGCGCATTTTTGGCTGCTGTATTTTATATTATACTGATTATTTTTTCTCATGATATTCATTATAAGTCATGATATTTTGTGTTTATTTTACAGTTCATTCATGAAAAAGATATGAGCATATATTTTGAAATGTTAAGATGTTAAATGTTAATTTTTTTGTGGTGATAGTGAAAGGTGTCTTGTAAAACATGGGGGTCCCTAAGACTCAGACCTTGAGACAAAGGTCTCATTTGCCCAGGCCTACAGGTAGCACTTTAGATGCTGGGAAAGTTTGAAGGCAGGAGGAGAAGGGGATGACAGAGGACAAGATGGTTAGATGGTATCTTTGATTCAATGGACATGAGTTTGAGCAAGCTCTGGGAGTTGTTGATGAACAGGGAAGCCTGGCATACTGCAGTCCATGGGGTCACAAAGAGTTGGACATGACTGAGGGACTGAACTGAAAGGTAGCACTGCTTGTAGAACTTTAGGAAGGCTGAGAAGCCAGGCTCTAGAGCCATGCCACCGGGATCCACACTCAGCCTTACTGGAGACTGCTCTAGTGAAAATTCCTTTTCCCACTGGCACCAACTATGCTTGGGTCTAAATGCCAGAAATCCTGCCACATTCTCTTTCAGAGAACCAGGTACTCTCCCAGCTGTGTTTGTCAGCAGCCCAATCTCTGGGTGGAGCTCTTTCTATATTGTTTAGGCTCCAAACCATATCTCAACAGATGTGTTTTGATGGACAGAATTTAAGTTATTAAATACTGGTTGCAAGAGAGTCTAGGAATTCAATTTTCTTTCAGTTCTATCTTTGAAAGGTAGGACTCCTAATGTGGATAGTTATTAATACATAAATGTAGAGAGGATTTTCAATGATGTAGCCTCAACTGACAGAGGTCTAATGCAGCAGCTTAATAGCATTTCAAATAGGAAAGTGATAGGATGCATGGTTTTAAATAAAACACAGTCTGATTGGATTGGATTATGAATAGGAACAAGAGAAGAAACAAGGAGACTGGTGAGGATGCTATTTTAGTTGTGCAGGAGAAAGATATGAGACATGAGATCACTTGGGCTAGAGTGTGGCAGCAGGATAGACGGAGAAAAGTCGGCAGATCCCCGCCCAGTGCAATAGGCAAACCCCTGCAAATCTGATGGAATAAACTGGAGGAGGTGAGCTGTGGGGACAATCAACTTATTTAACTAAGGTATTTCTGTAATAACATATACAGAGAATGTCCCATCTGTTAACTTAATCTTCTATTCCTGATGTCTATGTAGTTGATAGAAGACAAGAAGTTATCAAATTGGTCATCTAATATTATCTACAATGCTGGGAAAGATTAAGGGCAGGAGGGGAAGGGGAAAACAGAGGCTGAAATGGCTGGATGGCATCACCTACTTAATGGACATGAGTTTGAGCAAACTCCCAGAGATAGTGAAGGGCAGGGCAGCCTGACTTGCTGCAGGTCATGGGGTCACAAAGAGTTGCGCATGACTTAGTGACTGAACAACACAACAGCATCATCTAAAATGAGGGTATACTATTCTAGTTTTCTTAGTTCTAGCATAGTTTTCATAATTCTGCTCCTGGATGATAACTACAATTCAACTGGATGGAATGTCTAAACTAGGCATGTTAGCAATATATTAATCTTTTTTTTAAAAAATATTACTCTTTTATTTGCAAAACTGCAGCAGGCATCCAGGTCAAATAGCAAAGCTCTCTATTTCAGTTGGTTCTTATCTCCCAAGGAAGCCAACAGACTGGAGTCCACAAACAAAATCTGAGCTACCAGAAAGTGCTTTTGAAAGAAACTTACTGATAGTTGTAAAATATTATCAACTTTTTTATTACTAATCTGAAGATAGATAAATACCCAGTCATGACTCAGAGGAATATGGAGTTTTTGAAGTGTGAAAGATTGAAAACTGTCTATAAAGGAAGAGGAATTGCTTTAAGAGATCTGATTATAAATGATAGAATGAAAGTTAGTGAGGGGGAAATTTGAGCAGAATGTCAAAGAAAATTTCCTTCAATAAGGGTCACTTCTGTTGTGAGGGAGCAAACCTTGGAATAATCCAGACAGGGTCAGTCATCACACTCACTGCATAAGACAGCCAAATCCTGACCTGGCCAGTCTGTGGCCTCCACAAGGAAGAAGTCCTTTCCCTCTAAGGCTGTCTTTGTTCAGTGATCAAATGAGAAATTAATTTCAGAGAAGACTTAAAGGATTTGCATAAAACATCCCAAAATAATAAGGCCCCTCTTGCCTCCATTGCTGCTTGACAGCAGAGATGAAACAGAAGGTAGCAAGTGATTACCCACAGAGAACAAGCCCCTTATCATGAGAACAACCCATTTTGAAGGAAACTGTTGCCATTATAACCATAATTTATTGATATGAGACATAACTTTATTCTAAACAGTGGCTGATCAACTGGTGGAAAGTCTTCATTAACCATGAAATGGTTGTCTCTGATGATATATTAGGAAACACATTGAATGAGGTTCATAATTTTCCATCCAAAATAACAATTTGCCACATTAGGAAAGGAGGAACACATTTTAATTCCATGCCTTGACAGTTCATATCTATTGCTAAAAAATTTATAGCTCTGTGCATTTTAGCTTTTGTGGTTGGAGTTAAAGGAAAAACAAAAATTTTGCAAACAAGCTGTGTTAATGAATATTTTTTTCTTCCAATTTTTAATTCTTTTTTTTTTTTTTTTCTTTCTGAGAGAGAGATATACAAACAGAAGCCAGGGAGAATCTGCTGTTGGTTTTCATGAAATTTGGAAGATTGGGGAAAACAGGGATTGCCAGAAATCATCTATCACTAAAATTATTGGTGTCCCTAAATTTACATTGCTGTCACTAAATTACATTGATGAGAAGAAAAACAGAAGGCCTAGTGAGAAGGGAGATATGTACTGTGTTCATAGGTCAGAAGAATCTCTGTCAGATGTGAAGTCTTTCAGTATTAATTGATAAATCCAATTTAATCACAATTAATGTCCCACTGGGTTTATTTTTGTTATATAAATTGGAATACACATTGTTAGTTTAATATAGACATTCCAAAGTTCTAGAATAGCCAAAACAACCTTGAAAAAGAAGAACAAAATCATAGAACTAACACTGCCTGATTTCAAAACATATAATAAAGCTACAGTATTTAAAACAATATGATACTAGTGGAAAGCAGAATAGGAGATGGTTAGTATTTAGGCTATGTGGGCTGTAATGTCTCTGTCACAGCTAGTCAGCTGTGCTGTTGAAGCATGAAAACAGTCATATGTGATAGATAAAGGAATGAGTATGGCTGTGTTTCACTTAGTGAAAAAAATGAAATTGTTAGTCATTCAGTCGGGTCTGACTCTTTGTGACCCCATGGACTATAGCCTACCAGGCTCCTCTGTCCACTGAATTTTCCAGGCTAGGATACTAGACTATGTAGCCATTCTCTTCTCTAGGGGATCTTCCTGACCCAGGGATCAAAAATGGGTCTCTTGCATTGCAGGCAGATTTTTTACCACCTGAGCCACAAGGGAAGCCCATCTTTCAATTAATTTTCATTTAAAGACATCAACTTTTAAATTTATATAATTTTTACATGTCATAAAAACTACTCTTTTGATTCTTTCCTAACCATTTTGAAATGTAAAAACCATTCCTAGCCTGGGGCTGTACATGAAAAGGCATTGTGCCTGAATTGATTTTGGAGCCATTTTTTGCTGATGCTTGGGGTTAGGGAAAAGTGTGAAACAGACAGTCAAGAAATATACCTACATATGTGTGTGTGTGTATGTGTGTGTGTGTATATATATATATATATATATATATATATATGGAAAACTAGTTTTCCTACAAAGGTACACAGGTAACTCTGTAGAAAAGGACAGTCAAATGGTTATGCAGAAAAAAGAACTTTGATCCATACCCCACAACATGCAAATATTAATTCCAAATAGATAGGAAATGTAAAACATAAAAATATAAAAGTTCTAGAAGAAAATCTTTGTGACCATGGTGTAGAAAAAATTTCTTAGAATACCAAAAGCATGATCCAAAAAAGAAGAAATTGATAAATTGAACTTAATCAAAACAAAAAGAACAAGGAAAAATGATTTCTGTTCTCTGGAGAACACTATTTTAAAAATTGAATATGCATCAGTAGGTGAGTGGATAAACAAGTGTGGTATATCTGTACAATGGATCAGTAAAAGAGAATGAACCATTGATACATGCTACAACATAGATGAATCTCAAAATAATTATGCTCAGCTTAAAAATCAGACAAAAAGAGTGTACACTAAAAGATACTTAAAAATGCAAACTAATTCCTAGTGACAGAAATCAGACGAATGGTTTCTGGGGATTGTGGTGTATATGGATAGGGGCAGAATGGAAGGATTATAAAAGGGCATCAGGAAATTTGGGAATGATGAATACATTCATGATTTTGGTCATGACAATGGTTTTTCAGGAGTAGATAGATGTCAAAGCTTATCACATAGTACATTTTAAAGATACACAGTTTTATATGTCAATCATATCTCAATAAAATATTATAAATATAGAAACATACCTAGAAGTAGTCCAATTGTTTTTACTGTGATTACACAAAGACCCTTTAAAAATCTTTGGTTAATATATTCAAGACAGTAGATGACATAATAGAAATTTTCATTGGAGTAATGAAGTAGAAAGTACCAAGTAGAGATCTAAATATGGATAAATACATTTGATTTAATAAACCAGACAAAAGGATTAATCAATGGGAATAGAAGTCATGCATAGGTTATTTATTTCACAATAAACAACCTGAAAGCATATTAAGCTTTCAATTTGTTCACTGCTCTGAAGCTCATACAAGGCAACTGTTTTAGGTTACAATTCCTGGGGTGCTCTGCACAGGCTGTAGATTTGTGATTGGCTAGATCCCCTGAATTTCATGTGCCCACATGGAGGGGAGAGCAACTTTAGGCAAAGAAATTTTAAATTTTAGATAAAAGGGAGACTATCCTCATTTCTTTTCATTCTTTTTTTCTTTATTCTGCTCCTCAGCAGCAGTTTCCTTGAACCAAAATACTATCATATTACAAAAATTGACACAAGAAAAAATTTTAAATTTAAATAATATTAGACCTATTATAGAAATTGAATAACTAGTTAAAGAGTTTTGCAAGGATATCTAGGTTCACATGGTTTTTGGGTAAATTCTACCAATTGTTTAAAGAAGAAATAAAATCAATCTTACATCAATTCTTTAGAACAGGAAAAAATGGAGCATTTCCCAACCCATTGTGAGGCCAACATAAATTTAGTGAGAACATTACAGACCAGGTAATGATGGAAAATGATGCAAAACTTCCAAAAAGTGTTACCAAGTTGAATAATATGTAAAAAGGAAAATACATCACAAATAGCTTGGGTTTATCTTAAGAAAATAATGCTGGTTTATCAATTGAAAAATCAATCAACATAAGTCACTTCATTAAGAGAACAAATGTAAAAAATCATATGCTCACTTAATAGATACAAACATAGCATTAGAAAAAAAATTGAGTAAAATTTCACAACATAAAGCAACTCTCCTTTAGTTAAGAGTATCTACAAAGCGTCTATAGTAATCTTCATAGTTAATGGTGAAGTATTACAAGATTTCCCTTGAGCTTGGAAATGAGACAAGGAGATCTGCTCAGACCAATTCTATTTAATATTGGACTAGAAAACCTAACCAGAGCAATAAGGCAAGATATAAAAGACACAATAGTTAGGAGATAAAACTGTTATTATTCACAGGCAACATGATCTTGCAGAAAATCTGAAAGACCTGAAGATATCTTATTAATTCTAATAAGTGAACATAGCAGAAATCAGTTGAGTTTTACATACAATGTAATAAACCATCACAGTTCATAAAGCTTGAATGATAAATGTACATATGGTTCAGTTTAGTCACTCAGGTCTGACTCTTTGTGACCCCATGGACTGGAGCAGGCCAGGCTTCCCTCTCCATCACCTACTCCCAGAGCTTACTCAAATTAAGTCCATTGAGTTGATGATGCCATCCAACCATCTCATCCTCTGCTGCCCCCTTCTTCAGCCTTCAATCTTTCCCAGCATCAGGGTCTCTTCCAATGAGTCAGTTCTTCACATTAGGTGACCAAAGTATTGGAGCTTCAGCTTCAGCATCAGTCTTTCCAATGAATATTCAGGACTGATTTCTTTTAGGATTGGCTGGTTTGATCTCCTTGCTGTCCAAGGAACTCTCAAGAATCTTCTCCAACACCACAGTTCAAAAGCATCAATTCTTTGGTGCTCAGCTTTCTTTATGATCCAACTTATATCTATACGTGACTACTGGAAAAACCATAACTTTGACTAGTTGGACCTTTATCAGTAATGTCTCTGCTTTTTAATATGCTGTCTAGGTTGGTAACAGTGAAGGCAATGGCAACCCACTCCAGTACTCTTGCCTGGGAAATCCCATGGACGGAGGAGCCTGGTAGGCTGCAGTCCATGGGGTCGCTAAGAGTTGGACACGACTGAGTAACTTCACTTTCACTTTTCACTTTCATGCATTGGAGAAGGAAATGGCAACCCACTCCAGGGTTCTTGCTTGGAGAACCCCAGGGACGGCAGAGCCTGGTGGGCTGCCGTCTATGGGGTCGCACAGAGTCGGACATGACGGAGGTGACTTAGTAGCAGTAGCAGCAGCAGGTTGGTAATAGCTTTTCTTCCAAGGAGGAAGCATCTTTTAATTTCATGGCTGCAGTCACCATCTGCAGTGATTTTGGATCCCAAGAAAATAGTCTGTCACTATTTCCTTTGTTTCACCATCTATTTGCCATGAAGTTTGGGGACCAGATGCCATGATCTTAGTTTTTTGAATGTTGAGATTTAAGCCAGCTTTTTCACTCTGCTTTTCACTTTCATCAAGAGGCTCTTTAGTTCCTCTTCACGTTCTGCCATAAGGGTAGTGTCATCTGTATATCTGAGGTTATTGAGATTTTTCCCTGCAATCTTGATTCCAGCTTGTGCTTCATGAAGTCCAGCATTTTGCATGATGTACGCTGCATATAAGTTAAATAATTAAGGTGATGCTATATAGCCTTGATTTACTCCTTTCTCAATTTGGAACCAGACCATTGTTCCTTGTTCCAGGGCCGGTTCTAACTGTTACTTCTTGACCTGCATACAGATTTCTCAGGGGGCAGGTAAAGTGGTCTGGTATTTCCATCTCTTTAAGAATTTTCCACAGTTTGTTGTGATCCACAACAAAGGCATTAGTGTAGCCAATGAAAAAGTAGATGTTTTTCTGGAATTCTTTTGCTTTTTCTATGATCCAATAGATGTTGGCAATTGGATCTACGGTTACCATACAAAACTGTGGGAGTCAGATGCCAATGATCTCTGAGGTTAAGATTTTCTTGCATGGATTTGTGAAAGACCCTTAATTGTCAAATTCCAAGCAAATAGTAACAAACTATTAGAAATTAAAATTTAAAGAATGATGCCACTTAAGATAGCATCAAATGATAAATTATTTAGCAGTAAGTCTTATGAAAGGTTTGCAAGACTCCTATGAAGAACACTTTAAAATATTATTGAGAAATTAAATAAAACATGTCACGTTCTTGGATTAACAGACTCAGCATTGTAAAGATGTCAATTTTTCCCAAATTAACCTATGGATTTAGTTGCCATTTCAATAAAAAGTCTCAACAGATTTGTTCATGGAAATTGATAAGCTGATTCTAAATTTCTGGGGAAATGTACATAGGAAGAATAGCCAAGATAATAATGCAGTTGGAAGATTTACATTATCAGATATTGAAAGTTATTATTCTTACTATGAAACACAGGTTCTACTTCAATGCAATGGGGAAAATAATTGTCATTTCAATAATTGGTAGTTGGATATCCATATGGAGGGGAAAAAAGGAGTATATACACTATATACACAAATCAATTCCAGGTGTATTGTGGATTTAAATGTAAAAGGTAAAACTTTTCAAAGATAACAGGAGAATTGCCTCATGAATTTGTAGCGGGTAGGAAAAAATTGAGTATTTTGTGCTCAACTCCACTAAGCAAGAAACAAGCTCAAATGTGCGAAACAAGCTATAAACGAGGGTGTTCACCTGACCATCTCCCTCTAAGTCCCTGCATCTTGATTTTAAACAGTTGGAGTCTACGTTTATAGATGTCTCTCTGTAACAATATCTATGATGTTTGGGGGACTTTATAAAGACAATAAAAGGAAAAATTGGGAATGCATGTGGAAACCCTGAACCATATTTGGTTTACTATGTAGTAATATAAGAATACATCAATACAGCAAACTATAAACCATATTCAGGGTTATGATATTTATTTCCAAATCTATCTCCAAGGGTTTAATGAAAATTATAGCCAACTTAAGCTAAGGGCTTTTCTGATTTTCACTATGGTTTAGATTTCTCCTATTTTATCACTCAGGTCCTGTTAAATGTTCTGCATTTCATGCCAGGCTGGAGGTTTTGATTATAGTTGCCAGTATGACCACTCTGCCAAATCTACAGAAAGTATGATAGGAACATGAGGTATATAGATTTCTCTGGAATCTCACTGATGCTCACTAACTGTCTAAACTTGGGCAATATGTTACTTCTCTCCTTGTTTCTCCAGTTGAGTATTAACATGATATATTCATAAGGCTGTTGTAAGGGCTAAGTGAAAACAATATGTCCAGTTCATGATAACTGCTCAACAATGGCAGCTGATTTTCCACTTCCTAGTAAGAGTCATTGCCAACTGCAAGGAATGCTTCATCTCTGACATAGTAATGGCTCAAATTTAGATTGCAAATAGAAGTTTGTACCCAGAGATTTCTAAAGAAGACTCTGCTTTTATTAAACAGGTTCTTCAAATTGTATACAGTCAGTGACTTACAGGAACTTTCTTTACCTTACTCTTGTATCCACAGCTTTTGGTTTCTCTCACCCCCTCTCCTGTGTCCAGCTCTCATAGTGCAAAGGAGAGGGTTTATGTAATCCAAGTTTTCTTTTATTGTTGTTTGTTCTGTTTTTTACTGAGAAGGACAAGTCCTAGGTTGGATCAGAAGTGAAAACGGGTTCTCCGTTGTGCCGAATGATGAGTCCCGTGATATTTTCACACAGCTCTCTCTGCTGCAGGAGTCAGTTTTACTGTTTGGAAACATATGGCACAAATTATGCCATAGGCCAAAGTTACTCATAAGCAGAGTCGTGCGTTTCTTTATAGGACTTTGTCAAATGTACTTCTTGTTTGCTTGCAGACCTTGGCATGCATTGCAGGAATTGAGATATTTCCTTCTTAGCTATTCCATGGCTACCAATCCCTGCCTCTACTTTGATGCCCTATTATTGAGGAATAGGGGATTTTTTTTTTTTTTTACAAGTGTGAAAACCTGCAGCCAGGCATATCTCTTTTCCAATGCAGTGAACCTTCCAAACCTTTGTCTTAGTCTCTTGGAACCAAACAAATTACATGCCATAGTGTGCTGTATATCATGGCTAGAGTGCTTATAACGTCGGGCTGAGTGGAGTTTGGGAAAGGGCTTCTCTGGTGAGCTGGAGCAGATTGTGTCTTTGACTGACAAGCTGCCATTTTCTTGAGATTTGATGATTTGGGCTCCTTCACCTATCCATGCAAAAAAACCTTAACCTCAGAGATCTTTGGCTTCTGACCCCAATATTTTTATACAGTAACCATACATACATTTATCACACACAGCTTTATGAACAGTGAAGGTTTATTACACTGCACGCAAACCTCATTTAACCTTTTCTCTTGAAGCAATACTTTAAAAGAGTTGAGAGAGTTTGTACAACCAAGGCTGGTTGGCTGACCCTTTCTTTGTGCTTCCATTCCTGAGAAGCCTTTGGCATGTACATCTGTGGTCAGTAGATGTTTTCTGTAACCTTGGAGAATGTACCCTCCTGTTTGAATGTGTTTTCTTGGGGTCTCTAAGTCCTTGGACACTTTGGGGTTGGCAGAAATTTTGTGATGAGAAGATCTCAGAATTGCTTGTTCTTTGGTGGAAGTGATCAGATCTGTCTCTCCTGGACTGCGGCATCACTTCCATCTTTGAGCATTTCCCTTTTGCTTTCCCCCCTTTCCAGTCCACACATCAGCCATTGTATAAGAGCCACATTATGCCTGCTGATTAATATATGTTTACTTACTGTTCTGGCCCACATAAAACTCCATTCTTTAAAAGTTTCTTCCTATCTGAACAAGAGAATAAAGCATTTTATTACAATACCAGTACTTATTGCCAGGCCATTTTATTACCATAATATTTTGAATTATTTTCTGATTTTTATTTGTAAAAATAATGCTTTCCAAATTTGCTTGTAAGTTTTCAGATAACTAGAATTATATGCTGTACCTTTGAACTCTATAGAAACCTAACACCATGCCTAAAACTTAATAGGACTACAACATAGATTGAATGAACACATTTGGGCACAGAATCTTTAAGAATATAAGTATTTTCGACTGAAGAGAAATAATCCTTAATTGGCAGGCAATAATTCAGGATAGGGGAGAATTTCCTACCTTCCAAAGGTCCACATGGTTCTTGTACCTTGGAAATGGATCTGTTTGTATTTGGTGTCTGTGAAGGGCTATCATGTTACTTCTTGGATCTTGAAGCAAAGTTTTTTTGGTTTTTTTTTTTGAGATATTTTTAATTTTATTTTTATTTTTCAAATTTTATTTTATTTTTACTTTACAATATTGTATTAGTTTTGCCAAATATTGAAATGAATCCGCCACAGGTATACCTGTGTTCCCCATCCTGAACCCTCCTTCCTCCTCCCTCCCCATACCCTCCCTCTGGGTCGTCCCAGTGCACCAGCCCCAAGCCTCCAGTATCGTGCATCGAACCTGGACTGGTGACTCGTTTCATACATGATATTATACATGTTTCAATGCCATTCTCCCACATCTCCCCACTCTCTCCCTCTCCCACAGAGTCCATAAGACTGATCTATACATCAGCGTCTCTTTTGCTGTCTCGTACACAGGGTTATTGTTACCATCTTTCTAAATTCCATATATATGTGTGTTAGTATACTGTATTGGTGTTTTTCTTTCTGGCTTACTTCACTCTGTATAATAGGTTCCAGTTTCATCCACCTCATTAGAACTGATTCAAATGTATTCTTTTTAATGGCTGAGTAATACTCCATTGTGTATATGTACCACTGCTTTCTTATCCATTCATCTGCTGATGGACATCTAGGTTGCTTCCATGTCCTGGCTATTATAAACAGTGCTGCGATGAACATCGGGTACACGTGTCTCTTTCCCTTCTGGTTTCCTCAGTGTGTGTGCCCAGCAGTGGGATTGCTGGAGCATAAGGCAGTTCTATTTCCAATTTTTTAAGGAATCTCCACACTGTTCTCCATAGTGGCTGTACTAGTTTGCATTCCCACCAACAGTGTAAGAGAGTTCCGTTTTCTCCACACCCTCTCCAGCATTTATTGCTTGTAGACTTTTGGATCGCAGCCATTCTGACTGGCATGAAATGGTATCTCATAGTGGTTTTGATTTGCATTTCTCTGATAATGAGTGATGTT
>NW_011495046.1:3363719-3388850 GCF_000754665.1 Bison bison bison | reverse complement strand
ATCCTGCTGTGATGTATGTCAGAGAGTGTTTTGCCTATGTTCTCCTCTAGGAGTTTTATAGTTTCTGGTCTTACGTTGAGATCTTTAATCCATTTTGAGTTTATTTTTGTGTATGGTGTTAGAAAGTGTTCTAGTTTCATTCTTTTACAAGTGGTTGACCAGTTTTCCCAGCACCACTTATTAAAGAGATTGTCTTTAATCCATTGTATATTCTTGCCTCCTTTGTCAAAGATAAGGTGTCCATATGTGCGTGGATTTATCTCTGGGCTTTCTATTTTGTTCCATTGATCAATATTTCTGTCTTTGTGCCAGTACCATACTGTCTTGATAACTGTGGCTTTGTAATAGAGCCTGAAGTCAGGTAGGTTGATTCCTCCATGAAGCAAAGTTTTAAGCCCTTTGTTTTATTCCCTGCCTGGTCCAACTCTAGTTGATATGAAGGGGATGCATGCAGAGATGAGCTGCACAAGGAAAAGTTTAAGTTCAGTGAGAAAGAGGACCATGTCTGCACAGAAGGGGTGAACGGAAGTGCCTGTGCCACTAATCTGCCATGCAGCAATGTGTATCTCAACCAGGGCTGATGCTCTGGTTGCTGTTAATGTTACTTTTGCATCTGCTTTTTAGATGTCCCTCTAAAATCAGTGCTGATCAACAGCAGTAGCAGATTCCTCTCACTGGGGAAATGGAAGATGCTGGCTCTAATTTCAAATAGGTCTGTAGACATTCGGTAATGGCAAAGTTGATCATTTTGGTCCATCTTTTCAATTTTGCTCAACCAAGTCATTGTTCCCCTTTTTGTCCTTGCTTCTAGTAGGAACTCTCAAAGCATTTTGAGTATTTATGACCCTACTTGAAGCTTACCATCACCATGTGCTTTGTCTTTCTGGTGGTTTAGGGAAAGAACCACTGGTGACCCCAAGCAGAGCTGCCAAACACTTACCAGCTGGTAGACTAGGAAGTGTATTCATGAGCCCCAATATCTTTTTATTTATGTAGTACATTTGGTGTATAACCTATCAGCTACTGTTCCAAGTGCTTTATAGATATAACATAGTTAATCCTCGTAACAACTTGATGAGGAAGGTACTATCATAATCTGCATTTAATAAATGACGCACAAAGAGATTACAAATATTTTGCCTAAGGTCACACATTCAGTAAATGGCAGAGCTGGGATTTGAATCAGGGCACTCTTGTTCCAGAGCACATGTCTTTAAGCACGACGTTTAATTTCTTGTGTTCTGTGTTTTTCATTTATTTTTGTTATAGTGGATATACTAGTGGAATATCTCTGCTCAAAGTATTGTGTAAAACAGTTTTGGGAATATGGAGAAGAGGGAGCCCAGTTCCTGACTACAGAGGACATGAGTATTGAGGGAAGGAAGGATTTGTCCAGCTCTGCACAGCATATGCAGGATGTTCTCTCTGCCTTTGAGGACACCTGATTCTTCATTGATGAGAGAACAACTCAGATATTGAGAGGATTGATGACTCATTTTACAAGGAAAGCAAAGTTGTTGGAAGTGCTTTTCCATTAGGAGACCTTTAATATGGGTTGTGTGGGAGGGAGAAAAATAGAATCCCTAGTCATTCGTTTAACAAACATATAGTAAGCTTTCATAAGTACAAGGTATGCTATTAAGAAATATTAGGCTTCCCAGGTGGCTCGGTGGTAAAGAATCTATCTGTTTGCCAATGCAGGAGCCTAAGGAGATGTGGGTTCAATCCCTGGGTCGGGAAGATCCTCCAGAGGAGGAAATGGAAACCCACTCCAGTATTCTTGCCTGGGAAATCCCATGGACAGAGGAGCATGGCAGGTTACAGCCCATGGGGTCACAAAGAGTTGGATATGACTGAGTGCACAAACATGAATCCTTACAGGACTCTATAGGTTCTTACTTTTAAACAGCATTATAAAACTGCCCCAATTTGGACTACATGGGAAAAGATAGTGCAAAAAGTAATACAAACTTGCACGATACATATTCAGTTAATGAAAGACTATCTATCCTTGCACATCTATTTTTACCAGAAAGGGCAATGAGAGAAACAGAGATGGAGGAAGAAAACAAAGGATTGGATATATTCCAGTAATTCTAGCACATGTCAGTTACCAGGGCCTATGGCTCCTCACTCTATCTCAAGATTTTCAATGTGGGTACCCCTGCTTGGCATTTTTAAAATCCATAGGCAGCATGAACTTGGCCAGTGTAGCAGCCCCGTAGGAATACTAAATGTACCCCATTTCATTTATAGGAAAGAAGCAAATTAAGACAGAGCACTTTTGTGAAAGTCATAAACTGCATTTAACAAGGCAGGAGGCTTGGGAATCCATGCTCAGGCTGCTTGTTTTTCCTGGCACCTTGTTAAACATGGTTGAAAGTCTGCATGCTGGGGAGTAGCCCACTTTCTCTTTGTTCTTGGGAGTGGTTCTAACTGACCTGGTAGACTTGGGTGGATGGAGTGTCGTCTTAGGTACTGGGACTGGAAGGGGACAGGGGAGCTCAATAAACCTATACTTACCACCGTCAAGCACTGCCCACCTCAGTTGGGCTCCATGGCCTGTGCATGAATTTTTCTGTCTTCAAGTTCTGTGAAGAACAGGGCTGCCTCAGACACTGATTCCAACATCTAATAACACTTATTATCAAGCCACTCTCTCTATGTCTAAATTAAATCCTTCATCCTGTAGTTCAGTGTATCTCCTTTTGTTCTGCCCTGAATAAAGATGGAGAACAGCTGGTCAGCATTCCCTGTAGAATAACTCTTCAGACAGACACTTGAAAGCTATTATTAAGTTCCCTCAGAGTCTCCTCTTCTCCAGACAAATGCTGAAGCTTTCTCTCACTTTTTTTCTCCACTCACCTTTCTCTTTCGGGCTGTAAGTCCTTGTCCAGCTGCTCGCTTCTTGAAGCCACCTGGAATTTTAACTGCATTTGTTGCTAATGGTATTCTTATTGGGAAATGATGGTGGGGTATTTTGTTTCTTGTTTACTCATCATTTGCTGGCAGACTTAGTCTTTAATGGGGCTTTCCTAGTGGGCTTCCCTTATAGCTCAGTTGGTAAAGAATCTGCCTGCAATGCAGGAGACCCCAGTTCTATTCGTGGGTCGGAAAGATCCGTTGGAGAAGGGATAGGCTACCCACTCCAGTATTCTTGGGCTTCCCTTGTGGCTCAGCTGGTAAAGAATCTGCCTGAAATGCGGGAGATCTGGGTTCAATCATTGGGTTGGGAAAATCTCCTGGGAAGGGAAAGGCTAGCTACGCCAGTATTCTGGCCTGAAGAATTCCATGGACTGTATAGTCCATGGGGTCACAAAGAGATGGACACAACTAAGCGACTTTCACTTTCACTTCACCCAGTGGCTCAGATGGTAATTCACCTGCAGTGCAGGAGACCTGGGTTTGATCCCTGGGTCAGGAAGATCCCCTAAAGGAGGAAATGGCAACCCATTCTATTAGTCTTGCCTGGAAAAATCCCATGGACAGGGGAGCCTGGCAGGCTAGTCCATGGGGTTGAAAAGAGTTGGACATGACTGAGCAATTAACACTTTCACTTTAGTCATTATCTGTCCTAGGATTTCATTCATTGACTCAAATTAATGGAAGAATTGCCTCTCCCAACCCCCAGTCTTTAAGTATTCTGTTGTCTATAGAGACCTTGCTAGGAAAATTGTGTGTGTGTGTGTATGAATATGTGCATATGCAAATATGTATGGTTTTCTCTGTTTTTCATTCATCTCTTCCTAAATATTATACCATGAGAAAATGGTACTTCCAGCTTAAATGTGGTTTTGAGCCACATTTCTTTTTGAATGAGGCATGGGGTATTAGAGTATGTGTGTGAGTGTATGTGTATATTTATTAATTCTGATTCTTTTGTAACATCTGCCCAGAATTCAATGATGAGGAGGACTCTGAGGCTCTGTGTAGTTAAGAAGGGAAGAGTAATGCTGAAATGAATGTTCCGTAGCATTAGCTCTGGGTGAGAACTAGTGAGGCCACACTATTGCCAGATTGTGTGGCACCTAAGTAAGTGGTTGAAAAATTAAAATAATAAATAATTGTATTTTCCATCCCATCTTTTGATATTCCTTTAGAAAATATAGCCTTTTTTTTTTCTAAGTTTTTTTTAAAAAAGTGGTTTTGCCATACATTGACATGAATCTACCATGGGTATACATACACATGTTCCCAATCCTGAACACCCCTCCCACCTCCCTCCCCATCCCATCCCCCTGGGTCATCCCAGTGCACCAGCCCCGAGCACCCTGTCTTATGCATCGAACCTGGACTGGCGATTCATTTCACATATGATAATATACATATTTCAATGCCATTCTCCCAAATCATCTCACCCTCGCCCTCTCCCACAGAGTTCAAAAGACTGTTCTAGACATCTGTGTCTCTTTTGCTGTCTCGCATACAGGATTATCGTTACCATCTTTCTAAATTCCATATATATGTGTTATTATACTGTATTGGTGCTTTTTTTTCTGGCTTACTTCACTCTATAATAGGCTCCAGTTTCATCCACCTCATTAGAACTGATTCAAATGCATTATTTTTAATGGCTGAGTAATATTCCATTGTGTATATGTACCGCAGCTTTCTTATCCATTCATCTGTCGATGGACATCTAGGTTGCTTCCATGTCCTGGCTATTATAAACAGTGCTGCGATGAACATTGGGGTACACGTGTCTCTTTCAATTTTGGTCTCCTCAGTGTGTATGCCCAGCAGTGGGATTGCTGGGTCATATAGCAGTTCTATTTCCAATTTTTTAAGGAATCTCCACACTGTTCTCCATAGTGGCTGTACTAGTTTGCATTCCCACCAACAGTGTAAGAGGGTTCCCTTTTCTCCACACTCTCTCCAGCATTTATTGCTTGTAGATTTTTGGATAGCAGCCATTCTGACTGGCATGAAATGGTACCTCATTGTGGTTTTGAATTGCATTTCTCTGATAAATAAGTGGTTGAAAAATTAAAATAATAAATAATTATATTTTCCATCCCATTCCTTTAGAAAATATAGCCCGTTTTTAATCTACCTGTGAAGGACATCATAATTTCTCATTTGCTCTGATTCAGTATATCCCAGTACATTTTGGTACCTCCCTCGCCTTCATCCCTATATTCTGTTGGCTCACTGGCAGTCTTGGGAAGCATCTCCATCACATCAGAGCTAGTTATTAACCCATTCTTGGATTACTCACAGCCTGCTGGCTTTCCCCCTCCCCCCATTTGGCCATGCTACCAGCACCCTAGTGGATACTTTATTCTTGGCAGTCCCTTGTCAAGAAGAGTTAGTGGATCAATAGTGCTTAATGTAACCCACCTAAATGTTTATTTTTTACGGACTTTGGGGGCTCTCCAAAGTAGATACCATCCAGTATATTTATTTTAACTTCCTACCACTTTCCAGGAACCCTTTTGTTTCAGAATTTTTGAAGTACATTTTACACATTCAAAGAATTGTTACCATCCCACGTCGAATCTCCTCCCCTCTTTCCAGGCATCTAAATCTTATCCATTGTATGCAACCCATCATCCATGAAGCTTTTCTAAATGTAGATTTTCAGTCTTTATTGATGTCTGCTTTCTCTAACCTCCTACTACAATTATATTCTGTCACTTAGCCCAATTAGATACAGTTTGTGTGCCTTGCTAATTGTTCTGTGTGAACCAACTGGTCTACTCTCTTTTCAGTTACGTTCTAATTTTCTTCAGAGAAGAGACCATACCTTCTCTTTTGTCTGTTTGTCTTACCCTCCTCCTTCCTGTTGTTTAATCTGCCCCACAGCAGTGCTGTGCTCAGAAACTGAACTCCAAAAGTACTTATTAAGTGACCCTCCAAATAAGCAGTCTGACTGATTTTTACAAAAGATTAGATATATTAAAAAATAATAATCTGAGTACTCTTTATGGCTTCGGGTAGACAAATGAATATTATAGAAGGTATGGTTACTCGTGACGTTAGTAAAGAAAAATGTATTTGGGGGTCACACATAGTTAATAGATGATTTTCCTTTGGAGTAGAATAAAAGTGATTTCATTTTGACAGAGCTCAAAGTATTATTAATTACACAGTTGCTATTATGGTATTGAGGGATAGAATAGAAAGATATGGGAATGTGGTTTTTCACCTGGCTTGCATAAAGGGTGATGAGATGTTTAACATAAGGTTTCTCTACTCTGATACAGTGAACATATTAAGATTGCAGGCAAACATCCAAAAGCAGAGACGTAATTCTTAATCCATCATTAGTAAATAATATTCACTAGTGCAGTTGAGAAAAATCAGAAAGGAACCTGTTGAGTCTGATATGTGTCTGATGTTTTGGTTAAGATGTGCTTCAGCCAAGGAAGGTTTTAGAAACCCAGGAAAGGCACAGGAGGACCCCAGCATGGCTATCATTCTGTTCTCCATGTAATAGTGGAGCTCTCTGAAAGTCACCTGAGAGGAAAAGCAAAATGTGCCATAAAATGGCATTTCTGAACCACAGCACAGTGGCTTAATTGATTTATACTTTATTCTTTTCAAAAGACAGCTGAATGTCAAAGGTCTTTCTTTTGTGTAATACTGGAAAACTGGTTGTCAAACAACCTCCACTCATTTAATAATTTATCCCATTTTGTAAAAGAAAGGCAGCTGACATGTAGTAAATTTACTCCATATTTAAATTACTACATTGAACGATAATAAGGAGAATGAAGAATATAGTCCGTTATTTAAAATTAAACATATATGAAACTGTTTTTTCCCCCAAATAATCACCAAGGGCTGTAGTTTAAAGGCAGCACAGAAGCCCTGAGTGGAATAAAAATGCCTAACAGGAGTTTGCAAATGGCAGCAAAATTATTTATTCTATTTTTTCTATACATAAGGAATTGAGCTAAATGAACAATGTTTAAGCATGTCAGAATTTCATCAATTTTGCATGAGCATTCTCAAATATCCTGGTGGGGGTAATTGCTTGCAAATACATTTAAACTAATGATATGTTATATCCTTCCTTGATATAAAACTATTAAAAGATACGTTATTGCATTTGACAATGCCATGCCGCTGGGTCAGATCTTAATGACAGATTTCTGCATTTGTGAATTAAGATACACTCTGCTGGAAGCAAATATTTTGTAAAAATAAAACCTATATACTATGTAAGTTTGATCATTTATCTAAAATTTCCATTTCTAGTTGTTGGAAGCTATAAGACTTCAGAGAAAGGAAGGGTTTGTCCCTCTCCTAAAATTGGGAAATGAATCCAGAACTATAATTGAATCCTACTCATACCCCATTCTTCTCAGCAGGAGTGAACAGAACTTGTAAAATACACCATGTGGTTTTAGAGGTCCACTTAGGATGTGGTTTTGCATCCCTTGCAGGCTGAAGTGACTGACATGCCTCAAATCAATTAGAGAAAGTGACCCTTCCCTCCCGTGAAAATGGCATGCTTATTTTTAAGGAGAATTAAACTAGGCTGAAAGGAGACATCGGATGGGAAAAAATAATTCAAGGGAGAAAACTGAAACAAAAATCCACTTGCAGAAATAGTTTCATTAAAAGGGAAGTGTGGTACTGAAGAATTTATTTACAGGGCAGCAATGGAGAAGCAGACATAGAGAATAGACTTATGGACATGGGGAGAGGGGAGAGGGTGAGATGCATGGAAAGAGTACCGTGGAAACTTACGTTACTGTATGTAAAGTAGATAGCCAACGGGAATTGGCTGTATGGCTCAGGAAACTCAAACAAGGGCTTGTATCAACCTAGAGGGGTGGGATGGGGAGGGAGATGGGAGGGAGGTTCAAAAGGGAGGGGATATATGTATACCTACAGCTGATTCGTGTTGAGGTTTGACAGAAAACAGCAAAATTCTATAAAGCAATTATCCTTCAATAAAAAATAAATAAACTAAAAAAAAAGGGAAGTATAGCAATTTGCAGTAAAGATTCTTTGGTCCTTCACTTTCAGATGATGGTGGCTTTTTAATTGTTTAGTCTATTTTTGGTTTTACCTGAGGTCAGTATACAAAGCGTCCAGTTTGTATCAGCTTGGGTGAATCTCACCCTACAATCTCTGATCAAAACCCCAGTGTGTGATTTCCCTTCTTGACAGTGGGCTAAAATGCATATTAATTTGTCTCCAGAGCCAGAATGTGAGACTCCAAGATAGATTGTGAAGCAGGCATTAATGCGTGTACGTGATTATGGAACTTGGGGAGCTAGCTTGGCATCCCACTGGAAATCAGATGATATTATGATTACAAGGGAAGTATTGATATACTTCCCTAATTGTTTCTTAGGACTTTGGGTTCTATTTATGATGTCATTACAAAGCCATGCATTATCTGCATAATCACCAAGGAAAAGACTCTCATGAAGGAAAACATGTCCCACTGAGATAATGCCTCAAGCTACTGCTATACATCCAAAGGCATATGCATGGTGTTGAAATAATAAGACAGCATGGAATAATGATGAATTCTTGTTCCCATCATGACAGAAAGCTTTCCCAAAATTATCACTATTACTGACTTAATTGATCCAGGCTCAGTGAAAGGATTTCAGTAAATGGATGGCTTTGGGACTCAATCCCTATGCCACAGTACAATTTCTGACAGTATCAGCATAAGAAAGGCCAGTTACTCTGCAGGATCTGTGATTGTCCTGCGTAGAATGTACAGTGCATCTCCAGAAGAGAGAGACAGAGATGGGGAGAGAGAGTGTGAGTGTGCATGTGTGTGTGTGTGTCTATCTTTACACAAACATGCACACACAATTTGGCTGATAGCTTGGGGTTGGAAGACGAAGGTAAAATAAACTTTCCTCTGGAATAAGAAGCAGATAATTTTTTCTCAGTGAACAGACTATTCATGGAGTGAAAAAATTGCACATTATTGTCGCTCAGTGTTATATATATGAAGCTTTCGCCTTGATTCGGCAGCCTAGCAGGCCTGGGTCTTTTATATGGCAAAGAACAGTACAATATACCTTTACTGCAAGGTTTTCAGTTACACGGTAATTCTGATACATATTCTCTCCCTCTCCTTAAAAGGCACGTATGCTCTGATTTTCAACATCATTGAAGATTATTACAACTTCACTTCATAATATACTGTAAATTTTATTATAAAGCACCAATTCCTTGGCTCCTAAGAACAATCTTAGGGAAAGAGTGCACTATACTTCTTCCTCTCTCAGTAATGTGAGAGGAGACCTAATGAAGCTCTTTATGCAAATTTCCCAGTTATCAGGTAAAATCTTCACATCGAAATCTGTCACATGTTATAAAATTTCTTTATGTTATCAAATGCTAATGATGACTCAGAACACAGCCCACAGAGGGTCTTTGAAATCCTTCATAAAAACTGTATTCCACCCCGATATCAGAGGCCTTGGAAATTCCGCCACTCTGAAGACGCGGGTTTGTAATTAGCATGGTGCGGGCTTCTCTGCCCTCTGAAACCATAATGTTAATTACAAAAATTACACTGTGTTTAAAAGTGCAATTAAGAGACTCCACTGCACAAAGGGGATCTTGGAACCTCTTTTCACACTTTGAAGCCAGGTCATAATGTAGCCCATAAAAAGGAGGCCAAGGCTCATTCCCTTTGAAAGGCTTCAGAAGATCAGAGAGGCGATCTCAGCAAGAATGAGCTCTACCGAGTTCTGCAGTGCTCTTAATGAACAATGTTCTACCTGGAGCCAGCGAGGAGGCAGGAGAAAATTAGCTGAAAAATGATGGCTGCTCTACACCCAGCTTGGCGATTGCCAACATCAACGCCTAGCTTGGGTCTACTTTGAGCCAATTCTGGAGTCGTTTGCTGGGTCCTGGTGTGCCCAGAGTGGGACCTATATATCTCTAAGTGAAACTGGTATGATGGAGTTGTGTGGATTCAGGTCTGCTTTTGTTTTTCATCCAGAATGGAACACTATAAGATTAATTTGAACAAAAATCACAGCAGGAAATAAGTCTCCCCTGCCCCAAATTTTTGGAGGAAATAAGGAAAAGAAATTGTAGAATTAAGCTGAGCACTTCTTTGGTGACTTAATGGTAGGACTCAAGCTACTTTGCTGGTGGTGAAGTGTGTTCATGGTTAGTACAAAGCAAACGGTGTAGACTAGTGGGCAAAACAGGATGAAAAGAAACAGAAGCCTAGAGTTAGAGTCTCAGGTCTGTAGCTATGAGATATTTAGTGGCAGTTTAGTTTCTCAAAGCCTCAGTTTTCTCATCAGGGTAGTGGGAATAATGCAGATCTTGAGGAAGATCAAGATAGAATGACAGAATAAATATTTGGAAGAAAAAATACTCAACAATCTGTAAAGGGTCAAGCATATACAGTTACATCACTTCAGATCTGCCTTGGATGGACATCATGAGAACTCTGATTAACTCTTGAGGAAGTTCTTCATCTCAACCTGGGTTAAATGGGTCCCCCTCCACCCTTGAAATTCATTGCTGAAGTCCTCACCCCCAGGATTTTAGAATGTGACCTTACTTGAAAAAAGGCTAACTTCAGATTTGATGAGTTAAGATGAAGTTATTGGGCATGGAGGTGGGGTGGTCTCTAATCCTCTATGACTGGTCACCCTTATAGAAGGGAAATTTGGTCTGAGGGACATGCACGCATACAGGGAAAACCAGATGAAGAGACAGGAAGAGGATTGCCATCTGCAAGCCAAGGAGAGAGGCCTGGGACAGATCCTACCCTATGAGAGACTGAGCCCTAGAAAGAACCCATGTTGCAGACACCTTGATCTCAGCCCTCCAGCCTTTGGCACCATGCAAGACAATAACTCTCCAGTGTTTATACCACCCAGTTTCTGGTACTTGGGTATAGCAGTCCAGGGAACTAAGACCCCCTCAGAGTGAATATGTCCTCTTAAGATGATTTTTTCTGAAAACTGAAATATTTTACCTGTCTTTCAGTCAAATATATGTGAGTTTACATACCCTTTATGTCATTTTTTTTCACTCAGCTAGTCTTTATGTCTCTTCTCTCCATTACTAGTCCTTTGTGTACACTTCTGGATTCTAGCAGCCTGCCCTAGTGTCTCTCCTTCCGTTTTCCTTTCTTAGGGAGCACTGTGTGACAGAATTGTTGTGGTGTGAGGAGCTCTGCTAGGATGAGAATCAAGAAGTAGCCTTCAACCCTATGTCTGTGAGACAGCAAAACCTGCCTCCAAATAATTTACTCCCACAAACTTCATTTTTGCACAAGGAGCAATAAAAGAGAATTAGAATTAATGAACTGACATTAACTAGAGATTTTTTAAAGAGTTGTAGAATGAGACCAGAAAGAAGTTGGAGAGAAGGATCTTCTCACACTGGAAGTTAGAGAAAAGGTCCCAGAAAGAGGGCAGACTAAGAGGGGGGCAGTTCAGCATTAGTGTTTGGAGAGGACGAGTCAGGAAGATATTTTCTTGTTCTACTAGGACTAGCCAGTTGGTTTTGAGTCTTGAATTGTTCTGGCATCTCTGATAATAGTGATAGTTACTCTAGAAATCAATGTATATATGGCCAATAAAATGATTTTTAGAACTCAGGAAGGCATTTTTTAACCACTTTATTTGTTTTGCTTGTCCCCATTCTTTCTCTGACACACACACACACACACACACACACACACACACACACACACACATAAACTGGCATGTGTGATAAATCCCAAATGCTTTTTTGGGTAGATTTGCAGAATCTACAAAGATGCATTTCTCAGGTGTCTAGAACATCGAGAGAAATGCTGCCTAAGTACTTTCTGTCAGGGGAATTCTTGAGTCTATGTCCCCTAAAGACCTGGGACATGTTAAGCACACGGGTTTTGTACTCCATGAGCCCCTATGTGGTCTCTGAGCTGGTGCACTTTGCTTAATCCTTCCTTCCATTCACAAATAAGTTTCTTGTGAAGTTTAATGTGAAAATTTCCAACACTGCCCAATAAATCACCACCCCGACCTTTTGTAGAAACACGGAGGGTCGGTGGTGAAACCGACTTAAAGACGGGAGAGAAATTCCCTGTCCCCCTAGGTCCCCATGGCCCCCAAAGCCCTGCACAGCGTGCTGGCCATTGGCCTGGGCTGTTAGGCCTGCGTGTCTGGAAAAACACACTTCCTCCTCCTTCATCTTCTACCTGCCCGACTCGTTACAGAACCAGACAGTTTACATATGTGATCCTTCCTATTTAGAAAATTAATGGTGTTTTCTGGCTCCAAATCACAGCTTGTGGTGCTCTGCAGGCGATGAAAAACTTGGCCAGCTCCAGCAGCAAGGCAGCCATTAGAAAATTAACCCTTGGTGACCAAGGAGCAAAGGTAGGCGAGTGGGGTCCTGGCGACGTGGCAGGCTGTAGCTTTCAGGTGTCAGTACATATGTTAGCTGTGTAGGAACAGCACACACAGGGCCCCCTGAGAGCTTCTAGCTAGCATGTTTGTGGTTGGCCACTGTGGAGAGGGCACGGACATAGCACTTGGCAGCCAGTGCAACCAATATGCCACGCTTTTTATTAGAGCCCAGGAGAAAGCCCAGAGCCTGGCTCTGGAATCCGAGCTATCGCTGTCTTGGCTGTACCTGATTAAAAGATGTGCCATTCATCGCATGCCTGAGTGCCTTCATCTCACACCCTTTGCTGCGCTCTCCCTGCCTGCCTCGGGAAACGGCCGACCTCAGAAAGACAGAATCATAAAAGCCAGGACAGGAAAGAACTTTCAAGTGCCTAATTCCATTTTCTTACATTAATTTAATGTATTCAATAACTTAATACTTTAAGTCTCCTGTGTTTGCTTTTTCTAGGGTTTATTTTTGTTTGTTTGCTTGTCTGTTTCATTTTGCTTTTGAACATTGGAGCCAAAAATAACTATTCCCTTATGTAGCTTTGAAACGTGTGTGTGTGTGTGTGTGTGTGTGTGTGTAGGTAGGGGTTAAGGGTCAGGGTATGGGGCTTGGAAGTGTCAAGTCTAACTTTGGGAATTTGGTTTCTTGAAGCCAGTATTCTTGGATCATTGTTATAGTTTTCTCTCTTAACAGTCATGACTGAACCAGTGTTTTCAAGGTTCAGTTCTGGTCCTGGATTTATTCTCGATGAATATAAAATCATTTTCCTTACCCTGTCCCAATGGAATCGGCATCAGTGGTCCCCAGGATCAAGTGCATTGAGACATCCTTTTCCATGTTTGTTTCTTTAACTGATTAGATGCAAGGACCCTAGTTTCTGAGCAGTTATGGAGGCCTGAGTCCATCACCGAGGACAGCCCAGGGCAGCCTAGAGTGTAATAGCACAGTGGGGGTCGTGGACTGGGGACTTCCTGTCCCCATCCCCTACACGCCGATCCTGCAATTCTGAAGTTAGTTTTATTTTTAGGTTCCTAGTACAGGAAAACACAGCTGCTTATTTTACTGCTTCTGAATGCTGTGCTCCGAGGTATTCAGTGAAATCAGGCTATATTCATCTCTAACATTGTGTAACACCAGCTTTAATACAAACAGGGGTAAATAACGCTGGCACATTAATTACTCCTTTCTAGTTTACTCTGACAAAAATGTACTAAAATGAAGACTAATATAATTATAGATGATGCATTTTCAATTAGCCTTTGTTAATACTATTAATAAGATTAATAATATATACTAAAAATGTCAATATGCTTATCTAAATAAATTTTTAAAATCATCCTTTCAAGTCCCAGCATCAAACATTAAGGCACAGCATCTTAATTACATGTGCTCATCAACAAAGTTAAATGGATAACATCCCTCAAGTGTGGCAGAGACAGACAGAGGCAAGCTCCAAGGCTGTCTACATGTTCACCTTTCTCGGCCCTGTTTTACTTTTCCATGAACCACCAGCATTTGTGGAGAGAGCATATCCAAATTAGCACAGGGCTTTGCAAAGTTTTTATATAGTGAGAGCTACACATGGAGCAGCTTACTCTCTAATACACACACACACAGACACACACACACACATACGACCCTTTTCTGAACTGAATGATAAAATGCGGGGGTTTTGCCTTTATAATTTTAATAATATACAGCACAACTGTGACTGGTGTTAATGTATAGAATTAATTGCCCCAGTGAGACATTTCTTCCAAAAAAGCAATAATAGCTGGATTCTCCTTGAGAATGTGAAAACCCTCTGGTATACTAATAAAATGAAAAAGGTTCACAAAATAATATCCTAAATAATTGGGTTCCCTGTACCAAAGGACCCCATGTAGTTTCTCTTAAGCGATCTAAAAAAATTGTGATTATTCCTTTGGACTTAATAAAACATAATTGAAAAAATATCAGTGAGGATAATGTAGAGCAATCACATCCATGTCCCCTTAATATTTTTAAAGGTGAAATTCTTAACACTTTCTCATTATTAAGGAGAAAAGATGTTTTGCAAGTAAATAGTGATGTTTACTTGGCTGATAACATATTGGTATCATGCCCAGTTCCCCCTACCCACCCAACTCTGTGTGTGTGTGTGTGTGTGTGTGTGTGTGCGCGCTCGATGTATACTTGATCGTTAAAACTTTTCAATAGCTCCAGTTTGTAAATGCCCTAGCCCTTTCCTCCCCATGAACTAGAAATACTCTTACTACAAATACTCTTATATACTCTTACTTTGTTGTAATCATAAACAAATTAATGTCCTTCAAATAGATTGTGTGTGTGTGTGTGTGTGTGTCTAGGGAGGTTGGGAGCACAAATCTGTTCTCCTGTTTGGATGGATATTTTCATCTACTCAGTAGCTTTTCTTTTTTTCCTTTCAGGCATAAAGGCTTTACTCAGACTGAAAATCTCACCATTCTTATTTCCTCCTCTTCTTAACCCGTTTATTCATTTGTTCTTATGCTACAATAACCAGAAAAAAAAAGTGTCTGGAAGTGAACATAATTTTTATGAAGAAAGAGGAGCTATGGAGAGGACTAGGGGCCTGGAGGAAAATGCAAAGAGGACTTAGGACAGAGCCAGGGACGCTAGAGCGACAGAATGCTGAAGATAGTTGTCCCAGCTACGAGATAAAAGCTACATTACATGAAATTAATGGAGGCTGTCTGCGACATACATGAATCACTGTTTCAACACTAAGAAACCAGCACAAAAGAATAAAGAAATCTGAGTACTAACTACATCTTCAAAGGTCTCCTATTTACCCAGCTATACTGGGTACTGACACAAGTGGGGGGAAATATAAGAAAAAAGCACTGCTGTGATCGAATGAATGCGACCATATGAGCTATATTGGAGCCGTATGCATCCTATTTAGCTGATATCAAACACAGTTTAATGAAAGTTAAATAGTTTCTGAGGAGTGCATGAGCTGGAACAGATTAGATTCCACCGAGGGGTCTCTCAGCATATTGTTGCTCACATGTATTCCCTGCTCAGGGCTGCTACAATTCCAGCACTCCATTAGCAATACACAAAAGACTTATGCAGATAGCAGGCATAAGCTCCTACCGCCATGTTGGGAAATAAAAACACACACACAGACACACGCACCCACAGATGAAGGTTTTGTTCAGTGTGTGCATCTCAAAATAGATCTCTGTAATTCAAAACTGATAAGAGCATTTGCAGGAAGAAGAAGGTAGTTGCCTATATTTTAAAATAGAGAAATATGTAAACTGCCTCCAATAGGAGATATTGCATCAGGCACAGAATGAGAGTTTGTTCTTTCATAGGACAACGATGTGGGTGAAAGTCATGCCCTTTTGATCCATAAGCTCCATCTTCTCTAAAGGTACGGCAGCTTCCCTGGAACCACCCCATGAAGTTACAGGGGTAAATGCTCCTTCAAATCCTCACCCTCTCAATATCCCTCCAGCATTGCCTCATTTTAAAATGTACAGCTCCTTCCAGAAATACTGCTGAACAGCCTGTCCATCTATTCACATGGCTGTCGCAAAAACTGACATGAATTGCAATTAATAATTTCATTACTTGGCAAAGATTATTTTTTTTAAAACTTCTCTACAATTAAATTGTTGATGTGCTTTTTTCCCCTGTCCTTCTGTCCAAGCACCCCCTGCTCTGTCTTTACTGAGCTGACTTTTCATGGACGGTGACAGTAGTGTTTTAATTTAAATAAACACGAGAGCTCTTTCATATTGGTCTTTCTATAAAAATGGCCAGAACAGTTGGATAAAATTGCCTCATTTTCTCCTTTCAGATGAAGAGTGAAAAAAAAAAAAGTCACTTCTAACCTTAGCTCTGTTCACTTTTTCACTCCTACATGATTGCAGTCAAACTTCCTTGGACATTTATTCTGATGTCCAGCATTTTCTTTGTGCTAGGCTGCATTATAAAGATGAATCAGATACGCTCCCTATAGCTAGAGTTTACAGTTTAGATTTCTGCAACTGGGGAAAGGGGCATTTTGAGCCCCTACCCCTAGAGGATATTTAGCAATGTCTGGAAACATTTTTCTTTGGTTGCCCTAGCTGGGGAACTGATACTTTCAGCTGGTGGGTGGAAGCTGGAGCTACTTTCGAACACCCTGCAGTGCACAGAATAGCCCCTGCAAAAAAGACTTGTCCAGTCTGAAATGTCGATAGTGCCAGGATCTAGAGAGATGACTGTTTTTCAGGGAGGAACAAGGTGAAACTCCCAGTAAACACTGAAGTATCTATGCACGTTGTTCCTATTTGCAGTAAAGTCTGAACACTTTGGTGTATTGTCACCTGGTGGCACTCAGGGGCTGAACAAGGCTCCCATGGCATTTTGCTTACATTTTGGAATAAACTTCTAAAAGCTTTTTGCAACCAGGGACAAGGCTCCAGATTCTTGGAAACCCTTTTCAATTTCTTAAATAACTACCTGAGATTAGGGATAAGGACTCTGGTGCAAATTCAGGCAAGGAAAAGGGAAAACAGAGAATACCATGCATCTGCCCTATATTCTTTCTCAACTGTGGGGTGACTCTCCTGTTAGTATTATTCATGCCTTTCTAGAAGGGATGGAACTTTCTCAGTCATCTCCTCTATGCCCTTTATTACTGTTCCTCAGAATAAGAATGGCCCCATGTTAAGGAGCTGAGTGCCTGTTTAGAATGGCCTGTCAGATGCTCTGTGGTAATCACCTCCATGTCTTCATCTCTGTGCTCAGGTATAATAATTTCATTAATAAGCAGAGTAGTCGTTAAGGTTGTCACCAGCTGCCTGTTCTGGTCAAAACGGAGTTTCCCATATTATCCTGCTGTCTCTGCCATCATATTACATCATCACATTCCACGGGATGTCATGTCAGAAGTCGTACACACGTTGAAAATTGCCTCCATCTGGTGGTGACAAAATGGGGATGGGGGCTACTGTCCTTTCTGGCAATATCAATCAGCCTAGCATGTCAGTGAAAATATCGATGGCTATGTCCTTCTCTTCCTCTTAAATTTGTGCTCTTCAGATAATTGGGAATATAATATCACTGTGGCTAGAAGCTGAAGCATAATTTATAATGAACTGATAGCAAAGTTTATCTACTATGACTAATAATCATAAAGTAGTAACGGTAATGTCAGTCATAATAAGAAGGAACTAATTAGAGTGGAAAACAATATCTCTCCTTAAGGAACCTCACCTAGCTGAGAAAATAAGACATGGAGCTGGCTCATCATGTGCTAATTCATTTAGCACAGGGAACCCAAATAATAGCACTTGCGTGGAATGATTGATGGACCCAGGAAATAATTCACGTGGAAACTAATTGATTGAGGAGAACTCTCATACCACCTTTACCTGTGACATGAGATACTTTACAGTGGCACTGGGATGCTGCTGTATGAAGCAGCCCAAAGCAATTATTTCCTAGGAAATGACTCCTTACATATTCTTAGATGTAAGTGTCAGCTGGACTGAGTGTCGAGTAAAGAGGGGAGGCTGGCTACAGTGGTGACTGCAAACGCATGTTTTTGATAGAGAACCCTATCACTGGATTGAGACTATATTCCTGCTGATTGGCAACGGGTTGAGAAATATTTTGAAGGGACTTATTACAGTGTGCTACGAGGATTGAAAAAATCTTGCAACAGTTTCTCTTTAACCTGCAGGTGGCATTAGTGGTAAAAATGTATCTCCTATCTTTCTTGAAAAAATATTCAGCAGTGAAGTGAGGGAAACAGTAAAGGGCTTCACAGCATGACTCAATTAGAGGAGCAAGCCCGATTCATTGCAGATGGCTTTTTGCTATGTTTAATAATCCAGGGAACTCAATGATCCAAATCCAGAAATAGTAAACTACAATCCTTATAGGAATTGAAAAATCTGGGGAAGTTTTTTCTTTCTCTTGAGTTTGGAATACAAGCATACGTCTATATACATACACATACACATGTCTTTGTGATTCTGTTTCCATGTGGGAGGCCAAGAATCTGAGCACTGGGAGCAAACTTAGTTCTTTACTTACAGAGCAAGAATGGAAACACCACAAAGTGTGATCGAGATTCTCTTCCTAAGGTTCGCTTTCGTTGATGCTGGCCCTGTATCTAGTCCCAGAGAAGACATGCGCTGCTAGCATAGCAGTCCCTATAGCCACAGGATATATTTTCCCTTCTTTGTGGCACGTCAACAATTTATAACCTCTCTGGCCAAGCAAATCCTTGGATATGATGAAATACCTGGAATAGGGCCAATTTAGTGAAGCCTTGCCTCCCAACCTCTCTAAATAGCTGTCAATCCAAGCATTTAGACCTGGGAATGGGAATGGGAAATGAAGACAATGTTGCTTTAGAAACTCGAAGGCATCAAAGAGATTACAAACTCAAGAAACCAGAAAGAGCAGGTATAAAACCTGTTGGGATTAGGGTCTGTGATCTTATTCTGTATTAGATAGAACTGGATAACTATTAGGGAGATGCTAAATAGGGTGGCCCAGCATAGAGCAGGCAAGCAGTCCCTAAGCATCCTTCAATGAAACCTTGGCCTTCTAGCAAGAGGAAGAAGTGATAAACACTGATTGGAGTTCCTGTGAACACACAACTTGGATTGATGGATAAAGATTTTCCAAGAACAGCCTGGTACCCATGAACTAGTAAAGTTATAGGTTGTTCTGAAGTGAACATTTTGTCTGATGTTTTCTCACATTTAAATGCTTTGTTGTTCATGTCTCTGCTTCCCTTCTGACAGAGATTTGAGTATTTTGTCGTTTTCTGACAGTCCTGATCAATATGCCAGAAGTAGATCTCTAGCCGTGGGATCTATTTCTCAAAGTTCTTTTTAGATGAACTGACATGAAGACCAATATCTTATCAAATATCAAGCACTGATATGATGTGAAGCAGTCTATCAATGAATCAGTTAAATCACCAAATTTTGTTGAAGCTGCAAGTTACTAGCTAAATTTCCCCTTTTCTCATTAGCCTGTTGCTGGCATTGCTATTTCTCTGGCTCCATTACACAGGATCTCCACGTGCCAGAAAGCAGCTCTTCCTGCCACCAGTATTGGTGGTAGTTTCCATCAAGAATTCCACTTCTACTGAGGTTGCCACTGCCTATATCTCTCACTGCAACCTGGGCTTTGACTGGATACTGCTGTGCCTTTGAGCTCTGCTGTTCCGTGCAGTGGGTGAGTCCCTGGAGGCCAGAGAGCCCCTGCAGGGTGCACAGCTGGTCTGTGCGGAAGCAGTAAAGATGGCTTTCATCTCCTTTGGTGTTATCTGCTATTAGAGGGTTTTCAAGAAGTATTATCTGTACCCAAAGACTTAAAGAGTATTTAGGAAAAGAGCTTCTCCACTTACAACTTTTAAGTTCTGACCTTCCCACAGAATCAGAAACAAAGATCCTGGAGCCTGGGCTGGGACACAGAGCCATCATACATACCCAAGACACAAACAACCCAGTCCCAGCTGGGGCTCCCTACCTTAGATGTGCCATGTGTAGCACACCATACTTAGCTTAGACTCCAAATACTGGAAGCAATCTAATTCCAGGACCTCATTCTCCTTTCCTCCTACTGAATGTGGCTGGGGACATGAACACCCTGATTTCTTCTGTTTGGTCTCCTTAATTCTCACCAGAACCCAATCCTGCTGGCATCCTGATCTTTGACTCCTCAGACTTCAGAATTGTGGGGGATACATTTCTGTTTTGTTTTGTTTTTTTAAGCCACCCAGTCTATGGTATTTTGTTACACCAGACTAAGATAAATCTTAAAATCTTTAAAATCTTTCATAATTTGTTTTATATTTAACAAATAACTTTTTAAAAATCACATGAAACCAAGATGATCTTAGAAATTCTGGACATGTGATTGCCTGAGCTTCAGTATAAGCAATAGTCATAAACTTCTGAGAAAACATTGTGCTCAGTCACTTCTACTTGGAATTTTCTTATTCATCAGTTCATTCTGTCAGAGTTTTGGCTCCTATATGTTACAGAATATTTGGTATCTATGTGGCAATTTCTGGGGTGCCTTGGAGAAGACTCTTGAGAGTCCCTTGGACTGCAAGGAGATCAGTCCTGGATGTTCATTGGAAGGACTGATGCTAAAGCTGAAACTCCAATACTTTAGCCACCTCAGGCAAAGAGTTGACTCATTGGAAAAGACTCTGGTGCTGGGAGGGATTGGGGGCAGGAGGAGAAGGGGACGACAGAGGATGAGATGGCTGGATGGCATCACCGACTCGATGGACATGAGTTTGGGTGAACTCTGGGAGTTGGTGATGGACAGGGAGGCCTGGCATGCTGCAATTCATGGGGTCGTAGAGTAGGACACGACTGAGTGACTGAACTGAACTGGTGACTTAAGTATGTTACATAACGATAATCTCTCTCAACTCTATTTTCTGTTCTTGGCCTGCTCCTTGAGTGGGCAATGGGTCCTCAGTTTCCACGGATACAACAGTTATGGTGCTTCAACTCACTTGCATTTCAGCCGCCTTGGTGAAATATTGTTTCAGTTTCATCAAATTTCTTCAAAGATCCTTTAGAGATAGGATGGGCTGTGGTTTTATGATGACTCTAATATTTGCCTCCCACCTCTAACTGGATGGAAGATGAAAATTACTAGTCCCTATAAATCCATTAGTGATGGTCCATTCTTTTGGGCTTCCCTAGTAGCTCAGATGGTGAAGCATCTGCTTGCAATGCAGGAGACCCAGTTTGATCCCTGGGTCGGGAATATCCCAGGAGAGACAACCGACTCCAGTATTCTTGCCTGGAGAATGTTCATGGACAGAGGAGCCTGGCTGACTACAATCCAGGGAGTTGCAGAGTCGAACATGGCTGAGAGACTAGCACACACACACACACATAAATCCATTAGGGCTTTACTCAGACAGTAAAGAATCTGCCTGCAATGTGGGAGACCTGGGTTCAATCCCTGGGTTAGGAAGATCCCCTAGAGAAGGGAATGGCTACCTACTCCAGTAGTGGAATTCTCTTGCCTGGAGAATTCCATGGACAGAGGAGCCATGGGATCTCAGAGTCAGACATGACTGAGCAACAGCAACTAACACTTTCACAAATCCATCAATATATATTTGACTTTTGCTTCCCTTGCACTTGTTTTCATTTCTACTCTGCAGATACACACTGGACTAGCTCCAAGTTTTCCTCAATCCTATGCTCCATAATTCCCCCAAGACACATTGCACACATATGCAAGTGCAGACAGTCCTTCAAGTATATGCAATTGAAATGGTACAGCTTCCAGTTCAAAGATGAATAGAGCCTGAAAAGCATGTATAGTTAATAATACTGTATTATATACATGAAAGTTCTAGAAGAGTAAAATCTAAATTTTCTCATCACAAAAAAGAAATTATAATGATGTGATATGATGGAGATGTTATCTAATGTGATGGTGGTGGTCATTCTGCAATGTATCAGTATATAAAATCAATGCATTGAACAGCTTAAACTTACATAAGGTTACATGTCAATTATATTCCAGGAATACTGGAAAAGAAAAATATTTGCAGTTGAACCAGTTATTCATTTGTATGTCTTACTCTATGCACAATTCTGAAGAGATTTCATGATTTCAAAACAGTGGGCACTTAAGAGTTTTGTAGCCAAGTGGTTAAGCCATTGGTGAAGGCACTATATAGAAAGTATGAAGGTAGGATATGGGGGACAGGAAATCTAGGGCTTGAGTGCTGGTTTTATTACTTAATCATTCTCTGTTTCAATTTACTCATCTTGGAAATAGGAACTGTAATATTGGGTTGGCCAAAAAGTTCGTTTGTTTTTTTCCCCATAAGAGGGTATGGAACCTGAATGAACTTTTTGGCCAACCCAATACTTGTTCTGTGTATTTTGTACTGATATGAAAGCAAATGAAAGAAAGTTTTTGAAGAACAAAAAGTGGTGTGCAGACGTTAAGGATAGCTGGTGTTTGATTTATTCCTGCTAAACACATCTAGATTACCTTCAGGATATTCAGCAGTGCCCGGGGCTACCTCCCAACATGGAACTGCATTTGCTAAGGCAAACTCTTATCCATGGATTTGGACCTTATAGGCAGTGGTATGTTAGGCTTTGTCTCACCCTTTATGATCATCCTCCATTCATTCATTTAACAGAGAAAATAAAACTATGTGAGAAGGACTGGTTGTTTCCAAAGAAAAATGGGAGTGCAGAATTGGTAAAGCATGGGGAGATATCCCTTTCAGGGCAGGGCAGGCAAGTACTTTGGACTGTGTGGCTGAAACACACAGCAAAAAGAGGAGGCAGCTTTTTTTAAGAGTGCTGGCCCTTTAAAGAAGGGAACACTGACCTAGTAAATCTCAGGCATTTTTATAAAGGGCTTTAACAACCATTTGTTTTGACTTAGGTGTGCAAATTTCTAAATATCTGCCCCTTTACAAACACATTTGTTCTCACCATATTGCAACAGATCTGTATTCTTAGCCAATTCCCTTGAATTCTTAATTCTTGTTAACAACTCTGGCAATTAACCAATTACTCCTTCCACTGAAGGGCTCAGGGAGGAAGGGACCCGATGATTTATAGCAGCACAGCATCCGAGCTTGTTGAATTGAACTCAGTTGCTGGAGTACTTCATTTAGAGAATACATAGGCAGGTGAGTAGCCAACAGGCTGAAGCCAATCAAAAGACTGAAACTGCCAACAGGTGACAGGGTGGATGTGCCACTTCCGCTGACTGTTCTGTGCTTTTTGTTTCTCACCTCCTCTCCCTGTTCCCAGAACTTCATTGCAAACCTGATGCTGTCCCTGTGGGTCAGCTAGCTAATCCTGTGCTGATGGTTTTACAGAATGGTGGAATCACAGTATTTAAGGAGATTTAGAAGTTGTCTAGCCTGTGAGTGCAGAAAGATGTTCTAAAATACCCTAGTGAATGGCCACTTAGACCCTTTACAAACAGTATCAACAATGATCCTGGGAGGCAGTTCATCCCACTGCTGGGCAATTCTGTTTGTTGGAAAGTCTCCCTTAAAATTAGAAAAAGAAACTTCCTCTTCATAGTTTATACTTACCACTGATCCTGCTTCTATCCTGGGAAGCAATCCAGAATAACTCTGCTCCCCGTCTCGAATAATGTGCCTCAAGAACTACAGAACAGCTTTCATGTTTCCATTCTCTTTCTTCACTGCATTTCCTCTAATACTCCTGGAATATGAGTATTCCAGGAGTATTTCCAGCATCATCTAAAGATACCCTTTCCTTTTCCAAGGCTCTTCTAAAATTACAGCACCAAAATTTTAATGTAATTGCCAATATTCCTTTTCTTTGTACCCCTCTTCCTGGCATTTAACCTTCCTATATTATCTTGGGGTCCAGTAAACCATAGATTTTGAAGGAACTATTCAATTAAAGCCAATAAAATGACCAGGAACATTCCGATGACATTTGCTAGTTCTTACCTAAAATAACTTTTGGAGTAATCATTTCTGTTTCAAGAACTGTTTCTAGGGCTGTGTGGCATGGCTTGAACTTTTGATGTGCTCTTTAAGAGAATCTAAATTTACTGAGTTAATAAAACTACAGACACTGATAAAGGTAATAATAGAGCAAGGGGAGGTGAGCAATAGTATCAGGAGGAGGGAGGGAAGGGAAGGTCACTTGGGGGAGAGGCAGGCAAATGGTCCTTGCAGAAAAGAGAGCTCTTTGGTGATAGATATGGAATCAGCCCAAAGGGCAGGACTAACAGAGATGCAGACATACCAGTGTGTACATGACTTGGATCTAGGGGTGAAAAAGGCGCCGTCAATTCCCACATATTTGTTGCGTTCTTCCTACCACCAGAAATCCCCATGTGGTTAACACCTTTTGCTTAAGGCCACCATAAAAATGTAAATGTTCTCTGGGAGATTAAAATATTAATCCATTATCAACCAGTAACATCTTAGCTATACATGACCAAATTAGTGTTGGCTGGTCACTGAGTGGATCCCTAAGGGAACAGGCTACATAACTGATAGGTTTTAATTGGCAGAGAATAAAGGATATAAAAAGATAAAGTTTCAAGGCTTTGTGGTGCAGGGGGGTGAATAGGAAGACAAGAGATAAAGATTTGGTGGATGGTAAGCTGCCTGGAACAAGTGGGGGACCTCTGTGGAGCCCTGTGGCACCCCCAGCAGCTGTGTGGATACTGGGAACTGGATGAATAGAAGGATGCTAAAAAGCCACTCTAAAGGAATATTAATAAATCTCTTAGGTTGAAACACTATGGAGGGAGGCCCTGAGGAAATATCCATAGAGCTTGAGCTCAGGAACTCTGAATCGGCTGGGTAGGGATGATGCCCTTGTTCTTTGATTTTTAATTATTGTTTCCCACTTCTGTATGGACTTAAATGACTTCAGAGCTGTAAACTATAAGAGGAAATATCATTTGGTTCCCTGCTTTTTTTTCCCTTTTTATTTTATTCTCTTTGATTTTCCCCATTTTATCCCTGCTATCTTCCTGGCCAAGCCCCAAAAGAGTGGTGAATTAGCTAATGGTTGGGAGGAGGGGTCAGAAAGCAGATCATAAATGGGAAAAAAGATAAGAATAATTTTCATATTCTTTATAATAATGAACTAGAAGGACTCTTTGACTTCCAGTGGCAGAGAAATGACTCAAAGTAGCTTAGGCTCAAAAGAAGACTCTATTTATTCCCATAAACAAAGAATGCAAAAGGGAAGGTAAACGCAGGGATGCCTTGATTCTGGTATTTCAGCACTAGCATCGTCTTTT
>NW_011495046.1:3346079-3363619 GCF_000754665.1 Bison bison bison | reverse complement strand
TTTTTTTTTTTTTTTTTTTTAATAAAACCCCCCTTTTAAAAATTTTACTTATTTTATTTTGGGCTGTAGTTGTGGTGAGCAGGGCCTGCCCTTTGCGTGGTGGGCTCCTCATTGTGATGACTTCTCTTGTTTCAGAACACAGGCTCTATGGGCTTTAGTAGCTGTGGCATACTGGCTCAGTCAGTTACAGCTCCTGGGCCCTAGAGCACTGACTTAGTAGTTGTGACACGTGGGCTTAGTTGCCAAGTGGCATGTGGGATCTTCCCAGACCAGGGACTGAACCCCATGTCTTTTGCATTGGCAGGAGGATTTTTTACCACTGAGTCACCAGGGAAACCCCTGCCCTCCTATTTTCATGTGTGCTTCTTTTTCCTTCCACCTGCCATGGAAGGGCTTTCTCCATATTGAAGGCTTAGATCTTTACAACCTCATGACCATATGAGACTAAGTTCCTTTGTTTCAAGTTTAGGGTAAGGGAAAATATAAAACAGAGAAGGCTGTGGTTCAGTGTGGGTCTTGTGCTTATTCCCAGAATGACCACCAGCCAAGGTGGAGAATGCCATATAACTGGCTTATTCTGGATCTCACATGGCTGCCATGGTCAGAAACCTGGTATCTGTTACCAGGCAAGAGAGAAGGGATGGTGGACAAACATTTATATTTAGAATCATAATAGAGAGGAATGTTGGGGGAATCATTTGATAGCAGTGTCCCTACATTCCCAAGGAGAATAAAGGTCTTATGTGTGCATGCCAAGTGGTTCCAGTCGTGTACGACTCTTTGCAATCCCATGGACTGTCGCCCACCAGGCTCCTCTGTCTATGGGATTCTCCTGGCAAGAATACTGAAGGGTGTTGCCATGCCTTTTTCAGGGGATCTTCCAGACTCAAGGATAGAACCCACATCTCTCATGTCTCCTACGTTGGCAGGGAAGTTCTTTACCATTAGAGCAAGCTGGGAAGCCCCATGAAGATCTTGGTGAGGTGTTTTACAACCTGCAACCTACTTAAAATTTTGAAACAAACTGTACTAGTCTGCTGAGGCTGCCATAACTAAACATCACAGACTAGGGGGCTGAATAGCAGGAATTTACTCTCTCACAGTTCTGGAAGCTAAGACCAAGATCAAAGTGAGACAGGGGTGTTTTCTCCTGAGGACTGTCTTCATGGCTTACAAATATTCTCTTTCTCATGGGGTCTCAGTCTCTCTCCATTGTACACACATCTGTAGTGTATCTCTCTCTTCTCGTAAGGATACCAGTCATTTGGAGTTTGAGTCTCACTCTTGTGACCTCATTTAACCTTAATTACTGTTTTAAATTCCCCGTCTCCAAACACAGTAACATTGGGGGTTAGAGCTTCAATTTTGAGAGGATGCAATTGAAGCCATAACATGGACTAACCTAGGTTTCACTGAGAAAATGGGCCCAGCTAAAGTATGGTGTTTAATTTTTTCCCCTAAATCTTAGAGGGTAGGTTTAAATTAAGGAGGATGAACCCAGTTGAGAAAAATACCCAGATAAGAGTTGATGAGATTAAGATTATATGGTATAACTAATAAGGCCACTGAAGAGCACATCTAGCAAACAGATAAAAGACTATTAGACTAGTGTCTAATAGTGTCTAATTCCCATTGTGATCTGGAAATTCTGCCTGACAGAAAGACGGATGTTAAGTTCTCGGAAGTGTCTCTCCAAAGAGGAGAGCCCTAGTCTTGGGAGAGGCTAGTACTTCTCTGCTAAGTTAAGAAATAATCTGTCTCTGATTTTTCTGTTGTAGGAGTTAGCCATATGTTTTGGCAATGCCATCATCCGAGAAGTAAGTTTTTCAAAATGTCTAGGAAAATGCAGTTCAGTTCAGTTCAGTCCAGTCGCTCAGTCATGTCCGACTCTTTGTGACCCCATGAATTGCAGCACACCAGGCCTCCCTGTCCATCACCAACTCCCGGAGTTCACTCAAACTCATGTCCATTGAGTCAGTGATGCCATCCAGCCATCTCATCCTCTGTCGTCCCCTTCTCCTCCTACCCCCAATCCCTCCCAGCATCAGAATCTTTTCCAATGAGTCAGCTCTTCGCATGAAAATGCAGTACTTACCTGCAAATGTGAATGCTGATGGAACCCTATTGCTGGCTAATTCCCATTGGAGGAAATAGCTACATATTTTAAATATCTATGATTAGACCTTTAAAAATATCATTTCTATTAAAAGGGAGTTTATACCAGAGCTCTTGTTTCAACTAAAGTAAAATCCAGTCTCTATATTGAGACACTAATAATCAGGTAGGCCTCTTTATTTAATAGGAAGAATGAGTTTTGGGAAAATAGAAATAAAAGCATTTTTGGAAATCAGTTAGGTCTAGAGAATGATTGCTACTGTGATCCACTGAATGGAAGCTGTGCATTTGTTTGTTTACTTGGTGTGTAATTCATTTATAATCTTGCTACATATGTACACAGACTTCATTTGAGGGTGTATGTGTGTGTATTTATGTCTGTGTGTGTGTGTGTGTGACAGAAAGGAGAAATGAAGAAGAGAGATGGGGACAAAAGAGAGGGAAGAAGTGAAAGCAGAAGAAATCAGTATACAAGTGGGATAATTTAGAAATTATTCTTTTTTAATAATATAGTTTCAAAAATAAGATAAACCTGGCAATTAGTTTTATTTCTTATAGCCAGGTTTGTGTAAAAAAAAAAAAAAAAGGAAAAACTTTCTCATATACGCATCATACCCTCTGCAAATATAAGCAAGGTTGTGCACATATGTCCCAAATTAATTCTGAAGCAATTTCAGACCCAGATTTGTGTTAATGTATTTAGCAAGTAATTAGCTGTCCACTTGTTCATTAACAGCATATTTTAAAACTTCTTGCAAAACTCCACCTTCTCCCTCAACAAAGTGGCACCTCTAAGAAGACAGAAGGGATATAAAATATGTCAGATAGGATGGGAAAGCAAATCAAAGAAAGAAAATTACATTTAGTTGTAGAAGAACATTAATCATAGAAATGGGATTTACAAAGAGACACTTTGCTTCCCTTTACCTTTTTACACAAAAAGGGTGAAGTTGTGAATTGGAGCTGCATCAGTGGGTACTTTAGCATTTTATGATTCCAGTTTAGTATAATGCTTTTCTCTCTTGGACATTATAATTTTTCTTCCATTTGTAAAGTGCTTTATAGTTTTCTAAGCAGTTTCACATAGCGTAGTTCATTTGTGGAACTAATAGCATTTACGTGGGATAACAATATTCTAATAGAATTGTGCAATTCGCATAATGAGTTTAACTTATTATTAAAATGAATGTCAGGCAGATAAGATTGAAAGCGGAAGCAGACTGGTTGACAGTCTTGAGGTAAGTGCTGACCATTCCTGATTTGTAAGAGGCAGGGGTCCGTGTGTCTTTCTTCAGGGCCTTAGAGTTTCCCCCTTTATTTGTACACCGCCTTTCCTTTGTCTCCACTTTCATTTAGCACAGAGAATGTATGGAGGCAGGGAAAGTGGAAATCAAAGGGCTTCATATCCTGCTCTGTACCTACTAAGGGTACAAGAATTATGTATGTTTGTTTTTTATTCCTTTTCATACATTTCATAAAAAATATTAAATTGGGGATCCAAATGAGCATCAGTTGGATACTTTTCAGTTGCTAATATAAAGATGTGAACATATTCTATGTTGAGGTTAACAGAAACCCAAAGCAGTGTTTAGGATGGGGTTCCCTGGTGGCTCAGACAGTAAAGAATCTGCCTGCAATGCAGGAGATTCAGGTTTGATCCCTGGGTTGGGAAGATCCCCTGGAGAAGGGAATGATTATCCACTCCAGTACTCTTACCTGGAGTGGAATCCCATGGACAGAGGAGCCTGACAGGCTACAGTCCCATGGGGTCACAAAGAGTCGGACAGGTCTCAGCAACTAAATCCTTTTTATTTTTTATTTTTATTTTATTTTTCACTCTCAATAGCATTTACCCTGTGAAAATGCACCTCTAGTCTTAGTGTTGAGAGACTAGACTGTACCTAGTACAGAAATAACCTATCTATTCTTTCTTCATCACTTCTCTGCTCAAACATTGATGGAGGCCTGGTTTTCCATCTTCAGAGGTTCATAACTTTTTATTTTTTTATTTTATTTTTTAACTTTATTATATTGGTTTTGCCATATATCAAAATTAATCTGCCATAGGTATACATGTGTTCCCCATCCTGAACCTTCCTCCCTCCTCCCTCCCCATACCATCCCTCTGGGTCGTCCCAGTGCACCAGCCCCAAGCATCCAGTATCGTGCATTGAATCTGGACTGGCGACTCGTTTCATATATGATATTATACATGTTTCAATGCCATTCTCCCAAATCATCCCACCCTCTCCCTCTCCCACAGAGTCCAAAAGACTGTTCTATATATCAGTGTCTATTTTGCTGTCTCGTATACAGGGTTATTGTTACCATCTTTCTAAATTCCATACATATGCGTTAGTATACTGTATTGGTGTTTTTCTTTCTGGCTTACTTCACTCTGTATAATAGGCTCCAGTTTCATCCACCTCATTAGAACTGATTCAAATATGTTCTTTTTAATGGCTGAGTAATACTCCATTGTGTAGATCCTCTATGACCCACCTTCCAGAATATTGGAAATAAAAGCAAAAATAAACAAATGGGACCTAATTAAACTTAAAAGCTTCTGCACAACAAAGGAAACTATAAGCAAGGTGAAAAGACAGCCTTCAGAATGGGAGAAAATAATAGCAAATGAAGCAACTGACAAACAACTAATCTCAAAAATATACAAGCAACTTCTACAGCTCAATTCCATAACTTTTTAAAATCTTATTTTCAGTAAAAATGTAAAGTCATCTAGGATGGGATAATTAATTGGAAAATTATCAACTCAGAGGTATAGTTCAAAAACGAATTGGAGGTTCTGGGACAATAAAGAGAAAATGAGGAAGTGAAAAGTGAGAAGTAAATTACTTTGTATGAATATGACCATGGGTAAAACATTTTACGTTTCAAAAAGGAAGGCTAAAGGCACAGATACTTGTTCCCACTTCACATTTCCTTAAGAGTTGTGACAGCGACTGTTGGGGTACATTCTCATTTTTTTCCCTCTTACAAACTCATGACCCGCACTGGTGTATGTGGTAGTATGCCCACCTAAAACTGCATGGTCCAGCCTCCCTTTCTCTTTCTGGTTTACATTGGTCTGCAGTTTTTGCAGTATAGTTAGACTTTCTTACCACAAGGAGTTGTAGACAATGGAAGCTTCATGCCAAGGATGGAGGGGGAAAGAGATGAAAGGAATCTAACACCTGTTGTGTTTGCTTATTATTCCAGCCCCTGCTGGGTGACCAGCTTAGGATCTCTAATCACTGCCTTCATATGGGACACCATTAGGAACATCTTGGATATCCAATAAAGTACTAATCCAGAATGGGTGGTGGTGGTGTATATGGAGAGTTAACATATCTTGGAACTACCGAGTACACTTACCAAATGGAGCGGGGGGACAGTGAGTCTATTGTCCTCCTTCTGGCAGAAGTCCCTGCAATGTATTTCATAAGCTTTTCCAACAGCCCATGGAACACTGCGATAGATCATTCATAGTGGTGATATCTCAGTAAAGCAACCTTGTATTGGCATTCTTTTCTTCTCGTGTATACTCCTCTCTATACTCCACTCCTGCCCATGCATAATGACTTCTATAACTTTTGCCTCAGATTCTTCTTTCCAGAGATTCTAGGTAGCCACTCTATTTGGTTCATTATTATTTTTTTTTTGTAAAATATTTTATTTTAGAGTAGTTTTAGGTTCACAGCAAAACTGAGAAGGTACAAAGATTTTTCCTATATGCCCTGCTCTCCTCAACTTGAACAGTCTCCCTCATTAACAGCATCCTTCGCCAGAATGGTACATTTATTGCCACTGATGAACCTATGTTGACACATCTAATCATCCATGGTTCAAAGTTTACCTTAGAGTTCACTCCTGGTGTTGTACATTCTATGGGTCTGGACAAATGTATGATGAGATGTGTTCATCATTACAGTATCATAAAGAGTATTTTAACTGTCTTTAAAATTCCCCATTCTCTACCTACTCATTCTATCCCAAACCCTGGCAACCATTGATCTTTTTAGTATGTCCACTGTTTTGCCTTTTCTAGAATGTCATGTAGTTCAAATCATAGAGTGTATAGCCTTTTCAATTAGCCTCTTTCTCTTCATTATATGCATTTAAGGTTGTTCCATGTCTTTTTCATAGCATGATAGCTCATTTCTTTTTAGTGTTGAATCATATTCCATTGTCTGGATGTACTACAGTTTACTTATCCATTCCCCTGAGAGTGGTGAAATAAAGAAGAGCCATGCAAGCTAGGGTTTCTAGATAACTTTCAGGCAAGTAATATATGACAATTACTTGGGTGCAGGACTTCTGAGGAGGTCCAAACCTTTCGTGTCCATGTCAGTGGCCCCTAGACTGTTGTTTTATGACTTCACTGATTGTAAAACCTTTTCCTTTTAAGAACTCTGTGAATATGAAGAGAGAGTTATAGGGAAAAGACAAGTTAAAATGCCACAGCTCCCTGTTCTTACCATGGTCCAGCTATTTTTCTTAAATAGCCACTTCTAGATGGTTGCAAGGCTTTGGTTAATTTCCAAAATTTTGAAAATATGTATTTTAGTATTTTCCCAGTGTTCCCGTTGCTGTCATAGCAGAATGGAATTGTGCAAGTCCTTACTCTGCCATTCAGGTTGAGGTTACCCCCAGTATTCTGTCTTAATTCAAGAATGAAGGGAAAAACCAAAATAATCTCAGATGAAGGAAAATTGTCACAAAATGGACATTAGACATTTCTTTTACTTTTGAGCTTTCTAAATTATTTTTTTAATGTTTCCAATTAAGACAATTATATAGTGAATGTGGAAAGTTAAAGAGATGTAAAGGGAAGTCACATTTCTATACTTCACCCAAACTGATAGAATGATGACCGTAGTAGACTCTGATAAGGTGTTTATATATTGTTATACCTGGGACCATCATTAAAAAATGTAAAGATATACAAGCTCAAATCCACTATATAAATCAAAATACAGTTCAGATCAGATCAGACCAGTCGCTCAGTCGTGTCCAACTCTTTGCAACCCCATGAATTGCAGCATGCCAGGCCTCCCTGTCCATCACCAACTCCTGGAGTTCACTCAGACTCACGTCCATCGAGTCAATGATGCCATCCAGCTATCTCATCCTCTGTCGTCCCCTTCTCCTCTTGCCCCCAATCCCTCCTAGCATCAGAGTCTTTTCCAATGAATCAACTCTTCACATGAGGTGGCCAAAGTACTGGAGTTTCAGCTTTAGCATCATTCCTTCCAAAGAACACCCAGGGCTGATCTCCTTCAGAATGGACTGGTTGGATCTCCTTGCAGTCCAAGGGGCTCTCAAGAGTCTTCTCCAACACCACAGTTCAAAAGCATCAATTCTTCAGCACTCAGCCTTCTTCACAGTCCAACTCTCACATCCATACATGACCACAGGAAAAACCAGAGCCTTGACTAGATGGACCTTTGTTGGCAAAGTAATGTCTCTGCTTTTGAATATGCTATCTAGGTTGGTCATAACTTTCCTTCCAAGGAGTAAGCGTCTTTTAATTTCATGGCTGCAGTCACCATCTGCAGTGATTTTGGAGCCCAGAAATATAAAGTCTGACACTGTTTCCACTGTTTCCCCATCTATTTCCCATGAAGTGATGTTAAATATGTGTAATTAATTGATAGGCAAGAAAAATAAACACAGAGGTAACAAATAAAAAAAAAGGCACATCTAAGCCCTAACATTTCAATAATTACATTAAATATAAACGATTTAAATATACCAATTAAAAGCCAATGATTGGAGAGTTGACTAAAAAATAACCTAGTTTTTGTCTATAAGAAATTTACTTCAAATACAATGATATAGGCATGTTGAAAATAAAAGGGTAAAATTATATCAGGCAAATATTTATAAAAAGAAAGAGGTGGATATATTAATATTATATAAAGTAGACTTCAGAACAGTGAAAATTGCCAGGGACATTACATACTGATTAATTTATTAGTGTACCCAGAAGATATATCAGTTCTAACTGCATATGCCCCAGATAAAAGAACTGAAAATATGTGAAGAAAAAACTGAAAGTAAAAATAAACAAACTCACAATTGTAGTTGAAATTTTAAATATCCCTCTTTCAACCATTGATAATACAACTAGACAGAAAATCAGAAAGATTGTAGATGGCCTCGTGGGATCTATTTGACATTTATAGAACATTTAGACCAAAACAACAGAATACACTTACTTTTCATATGTTTATGGAACATACACTAAGACAGAGCATATCCTGGACCATAAAACAACCTTAACACATTTAAAAGAACTGAAATCATACCAGTTGTGTTCTCTGAACACAGTATAATCAAATGAATAATCAATAGCAAAATTATAATGGGCAAGTCACCAAACTACTTGAAAGCTAAACAACACACTTCTAAATTACTCAAGAGTCAAAGAGGAAGTCTCAAAGGGTATTAGAGAATTACATTGAACCCTAAATGAAAATGGAAATACAACATATCAAATTTTGTGATATACTGAGTAAGTAGTACCGAGAGGGAAATTTATAGCAGTAAATTATTAAATTAAAAAAAAAAAGGTAAACTTCCAAAACAATAATTTAAGCTTCTACTTCAATAAAGCAGGAGAAAAAAAGCAAAATAAATTGAAGCACATGTTCTACACAATATCTTCCAGAAGTTAGAAGACGAGAAAATGTTTCTCAGCTCATTTTATGAAGCTAGTCTTAGCTTAATAAAGAGAGAGTACAAAATATTTAACAATAGAACTTATCAATGATATTAATAGTTTAAAAATACATATATCTATTGTAATTTGGCAAGTCTGATTAAGAAAAGAAGGATACTATCCAAACATTTGATTTATGAAATGAGATATAATTACAGATATAAATGATATTTAATAGCAATAGCATATCATGAGCATATTTAAAGCATATTTAAGGCAACACTTATTTTATTTTATGGATAATTTACACATAAATAATTGATGAAAAAAAGTGGAAACCTTGACTCAATTAATAACAAAGAAGGACATAGAAGCCAGTCAATTCTGAATTTCCAATTCTGGTAATGATGAATAGATAATGTAATCAACTATCCTGTTGAAAAAATTCTGAAAAATATAGATGAAATTCTTGTGTTTGTTTAAAAAGAACTAGCAAGAAAAGGAGAACTTATCACATCAAAACAAGAGAAGTCAGGAAATACAGAGAGGTGAGCCCAGCACCTAGGGTCCCTTTTATTCCAGCACATTTGCTGATATCTGATTCAGTGAGCTGAAATGAGAACAAAAAATGGCAAATAATTAGAAGCTAAAAATAACTTTAAAACTTTTATTCAAATAGCAGAATTAAATAATATAGTCATAACTGAGAACTAATACACAGATTTAATACCATATTAGGTACAGTTGAAAAGAGAAATAAACTAGTACATAGTCACAAAAGAGACACAATTTAGCAACTAAACAATGACAACAATGTCGTTAGATGGAAACTAGTACATAGTTAAATGGAAAAGTCATAAATGCAGCATAGAGAAACAAGCTGAAGGAAAATACAAGAGAGAAGAGACATAAAAAGGGAGGTTTTAACATACATGCTAAGACATGTCCAGAATGAGAAATTATAGACAGAGAAAAATCGAAGAGGTAATACTCACAAAGAGTGGGACATGCCTGGGTAACTGAAAAACAACAATAGCAATAATTGAAATATAATTACAAATTACACATAAATCTCCATGAGCTCCAAGTGAAATGAATTGAGAGAAAATTACCCCTACCATTTTAAAACTACTGAAAACTAAGTACAAACAATAAGATCTTGAAAGCAGCTGAATAAAAGACAAATTACCATCAAAGGACCCACAACTTGACTGACAGCAGAGTTTACGACAGAAACAATGGAACCTAGAAAACACTGAAATGATATCTTTGACATGCTGAAAGACAAAAATGGTTAAACTAGAATTTTTTAGCTAATGAAATTATCTTTCTGAAGTAAAGATATTTTAAGAGAGACAGTAAAAAAAAAATATCATCAGTAACAATAGCACATTAAAAGAAATTTAAAAGGGCTAGGGATACAAGGAAATGAATTGACAATGTATGAATAAAGGAGAGAAAAGTACAAAAAGTTAAACATATGGGTACATCTAAATGAATATTGACTATAAAAATAAAATTAATTATATGTTTAGGTTTAAAACACAAAGAGAGAATCAAAATATACAATAGCAGCTTATAAGATAAGGGAAATAGATTTAAGGTGTTTTGATGTCCTTGAAATGCCTGGGAAAAGATAAGAGTCTTGTGTCAGTTTTTTATATGTCAAAAATTTATGCTCTAATCTCTAGTGTTATTATTAAAAATAAATATTAAAATTAAACAATAGTAAGGTAATAGGGGAAAGAAAGTAAATAGTTTCTAAAATATGTAAACCAAAAGTAGGCAAAAATGACAAAAATTCAAATAAGTGGGACATATTTTCAGCAAATAGTAAAATTTTATATTTGAAAATAATTTACATTAACTATTACTTTAAATAAAAAAGAATAAATTTTCTAAAAATGACAAAATCATCAGCCTAAGTAAAACACGAAACTCTCCTAAATGCAAATTAAAAGAGACTTTAAGGACACAGAAAAGTGAAAATTAAAAGGATAGAAAATGCACACAAAGCAAACATTAACCAAAATGCAGATTGTGTAACTATATTATTATCAGACAAAGACTGCAAGAAAATAATCATTAGTAAGGTATTAAGGAGGACACTTTACAATGGTAAAAGTTTTAGTTCATCAGGTAAGAATAATAATCCTACTTTTGTATATTCACCCAAAAAGTAAATTCAAATATATAAAATAACTGACCAAAAATTCCTACCAAAAAGTTCTAAAATAACTCTACAATGATGACATAGTTTTAACACATTTTTCTAAGTTAACAGAAAAAACTATCCAAGAGTAAAACAGTAAGAGGAAAGAGAATATTTGAATAACACAATTAACAAACATCATATGGCTTATATAGAATACTGGACCCAACATCTACAGAATATAAATTTATATGAATTACACATGAAACATTAACCAAAATAGATTATATGTTGACTCATAGGAAATCTAAATAAATTTCAAAGACTTGTAGTCACATTCTATATATTCTCTGGACACAGAACAAATTAAGCAGGGGAAAAAAAAAACTGAAAAAATAACATAAATTTCCATATGTTTGGAAATTAAGAAGTATATTTCTAAATATATTTTGAATCAAAGAAGAAATAGAGAAAATTATAAATTTATAATGGAAAACAAAAATGCAACTTGTAGATCACAGATAAGGAAATTAAGAAAGTTATAGACTTATATGTATATACAAGAAGATAAAGATTAAAAAATAATCTGAGCATCCATCTAAAAAAATTTAGGCAAAAAAAAAATAGTGGTAAATCTAAAGAAAGTGGAAGGAATTATATATATATATATATATAGCAGAAATTAGTGAAATAGAAGACAAACATGCAATAAAGTCAAAAGTTAACTCTTTGAAATGTTTCCAAAATTCATAAATTTCAGTTTTGGATAAAACTAATGAAAGGGAAAGAATCAAAATCAGAAATGAGGAAAAGAACATTGCTAGAAATCTTGCAGATAATGTTATACATACATAACAACTTTATGCTAGACATTTAAAAATACAATGTTACATGTGCAAATTCTTAGGGAAATTTTCTCTTAATATCCTTATGATGCAAAACCAAAAAAAAAAAAAAAAGAAGAAGAAGAAATGGAGAATTTAAATGGAAATAACTTAAACAAAAATGATGTCCTTATTAAAATCTACAGAAATAAAATATACCCCATGGCCAGATGGCTTCATCAGTGAATTCTACCAGTTATGTAAGGAGAAAAAAGGAACATAATGATCTTACACATCTTCCAGAGAACAGAAAACAAAAACAAAAATTAGGGAAAGCTTCCAACTCAGTTTATGTGGTGAGTATAACCTCAATACCAAAACTCACAAAGAATTGCAAAAGGGCCTCTAATAGGTCAATTTTTCTTATAAAGGTAGGTGCAAAATTTTAAACAAAATCTAATTGAATGCAGCAATAAATAAAAAGTGGTCATATTTCATGATCAAGCTGGTTTTATTCCAAAACTGCAAAGTTTAACATTAGAAAATTAATTACTGTAACTCATTAAATTAACAGAGTAGAATAAAATAAAAACATTTTCAATAAATATGGAAAAGGCAATTTTAGAAACATTTGCTATTTATGATAAAAATATACAAATAAACACAACATCTTAGTAAAAATAGGAACCAAAAGGACCTTTCATCATGATAATATATAACTATAAATAAACATGTAGCAAATATCCTACTTAATGGTGAAAAACTGAAAAATATTCAAGATTGGGAATAATTCAAAGCTGACTATCAGTACTAACAAAAATTTTCCCAGAAGTTTTTTTCAGGGTAGTAAGATTTTATATACTGGCATCAAACATTAATGTGGAATAAACAGTGATGTGTTTTAAACAAAAACAAACAAACAAACAAAAAAAAATAAAAGATAATACAGAAATAATTAAATGAAAGAATTACAATTTTCATTGTTGAGGATATTATAATCATAAAAATCTGAAAGAATCTTTCAGGTGAATTATTAGAATTAGTAAATGGGTCATAGCCAAAGTAAAAAATCAATTATTATTTGTGAATTCTAGTCTCAAAAGGTTAGAAGAAAATGAAATTCATCAGAAGAAACTATTACAGTGTATAAAAATAATTTATTTAGAGCAAGTGTAATGAAAGATGTATATAACTTCTACATACAAAACTATAAAAACAACTTTAAGAGAAAATGAAGTTTTAAACAAATGAAGTAATGTTAATGACTGGAAGACTCAACATTGTAAAAATATCATGTCTCCCCAAATTGATATTTCTACTGAATATAATCCAAATCAAATTCTTCAGGAGATTGTATTATGAAAATTGACAGACTAATTTTAGAATTTTAACGGAAAAGGACCAAGAATATTTGCTAGGACTTGTTCTATTATACATTAAACTTAAAATGAAGCTACAATAATTAAAACAGTGTGGTATTGAAAAGTATACTTATGGACTAGAATAGTCAGCAATACATACACACATATATGGAGACTCAATTAATGATGGCAATCTTTGTAGAAAAGTAGAAATGAAAAGTCTTTTCACTAAATTTTGTTAGTCAATTGGATATTCCTACAAGGAAAGAAAAGTTTATTTGACCCGTATCTCATACCAATAACAAATTTAACTTCTACCTAACTGGATTATAAAGCTTCTAAAACACATACAATCTCCTATCTCCAAATGAGTTGGACACTTGAATGGGCATTTCAAAGAGTATATAAATTACCAATAAACATATGCTCAAAAAAGAAGATGCTAACTGAAATAACTGTGAGATATTTATTGGTATAATTAAATTCTCTAGAATAATTAAAACTTAAAGGACTGACAATGGAGATCTGCAGCAAAAATAGAGATTGCAGAGCATTGCTGCTGATCGCTGTTGTTGGGAGTGTCAATTAATATCACTGGCATTATCTACTAAAGCATTTCTACTCTTTTAAATACCTAATACAAATACCTTCACATTATGCACTGAAAAAATTAAAGGGTACCAACAGAAGCATGGTTTATAATAACCAAAACCTGAAACAACATATTAGATCCACAACTTGTAATGTATCTGTATAATGCAATACTATACAGCAATGAAATGGATAAATTACTGCTACATGTTGAAACATGATTGAATTCACAAGCATACAGTGTTGCAAATAGGAAGTCATACAGGACAGAGGACACATACTATATGACTCCACTTCATTCAGTTCAAGAGCAAGATAAAACAAATTATAATGTTCAAAATTAAGATACTGATTGCCATTGAAAAGGAAGAAGCATACAGAGGGAAAAAGATAGGGAAAAGACATGGAAAGAGGTCATCTGGGGTACTGGTAATAGCCTGTCTCAGGATGTAGATGGGAATTACATGGAAGTTCACTCTATGATCATCACTGAGCTATAAAAACTGTTTTTGTGTGCTTCTCTATATTTTCTAATATCTGAATTATTTTAAAATGTTGAAATAGTTAATTATATTCTCCAAAATCTCAGGAAAATTACACATTATAAAGGCATTGTAGAACCTACAAAAAAATGAAGGCAACCTTCTCAATCTGTTCTATAATATTAAGACACTTAATTACCAGGCAAGAAAAAAGCAATATAAAAAACAAACAGGGGGAAAGAAACTAAAAAGCAATATTATTAAGCATAGCTGGAAATGTAGGCAAATATATCAAAGATAAAAAATATATTAAATACAAGCGCATTTAATCTAGTAACGGGTAATACTAAATCCTGAGCAAGTAAGATTTATCTCAGAAAAGCAAGAATGATTTGATGTCAGAAAAATCTACTGATGTAATTAAGAATTAATAGATTAAAAGAGAAAATATATTATCATCTCCATAGAGAATAAAATATCTTTCATAAAAAATCAATATCCATTCTCTAATAAATATTTGAATGAAATAATAAAGTTACAACTTTAAGAAAAGGAAACAAAAAGGCAATGAAGATTTTGAAGAAGAAAATTTAGGACACTTTTTTAAAATTTGAGGGATAAGAAGGATTTTTCATGTCCTGGAGAAAAAACTCAGACTCTACAAAGGAAAGTTTGATAGATTTTATAACATAAAGACAGAATCTTCAGACTTCCCTGGTGGCTAAGTGGTAAAGAATCTGCCTGCCAATGCCGGGGACACAGGTTTGATCCCCGATCTGGGAAGATCTCACATGCCGTGGAGGAGCTAAGCCCGTGAGCCACACCTACTGATGCCCAGGCACCTAGAGCCCATGCTTCACAAAAGAAATCACTGCAATGATAAGCCCACACAAATGTAATTAGAGAAGACCTGTGCAGAGCAACAGTGACTCAGAACACCCATAAATAAAATAAACAAATCTGGAAGCAAAAAAAAACAAAAACAAAAACAAAAACCTTGACCCTTCTATATGACAAAGATTCTAAAGGCTAAGAATAAAGACAAATTACTGGCTGAGAGAATAATAACTGAAACATTAAAAAGAGCAAGTATTTTCTTCCTTCCTCCCTGAGTAGGTGTGGGGTGGAGAGAAAGAATAAGAAACTCAACAGAGACAACAGGTATCTCAATGCATTGTCCAAAAAACAAACAAACAAAAAAGGAATAGTCCAACACAAGAACAATATGTTCAGGTAAACAAATGACACATAAATCAAAATAGACACTACACCTTAAAAAAATTGGGAACATTCAAATGAAAATAAAAGGCACTTTCAGTTCAGTTCAGTTCAGTCGCTCAGTCATGTCCGACTCTTTGCGACCCCATGAATCGCAGCACACCAGGCCTCCCTGTCCATCACCAACTCCCAGAATTCACTCAGACTCACGTCCATCGAGTCGGTGATGCCATCCAGCCATCTCATCCTCTGTCGTCCCCTTCTCCTCCTGCCCCCAATCCCTCCCAGCATCAGAGTCTTTTCCAATGAGTCAATTCTTTGCACGAGGTGGCCAAAGTACTGGAGACACTTTAAAGGATTAAAAACACGTAAGTATTTGAGTTTATATGGAGAAATGCAAACCATCATACACTACTGGTAGTAATGTACATTTGTATTGTCTTTTTAGGGGGACAGTTTGTCAGTGTCCATCAAAATTCTCATAGACTTTTCAGTATTTACTCTGAATGAGCAATGCTTGTGAAAAACACAAAGGAGGATGTCAAAAGATGTTCATTGTGATGACCTCTTTGGTAATAGAAAACCCAGGGGTAAAAGGCCCTAATAAGTTTCAATAATCAAATATTTTCATGAATTAAATTCATCCATGTTATGGAAAGCTATTCAGAAATCTAAAAGGGTAAGGTAGATTTACAAATACTGAAATAGATTTTTAAAAGAATTATTAAGTCAAAAACAACTTACATAACAGTATTGAATTCTATCCTATTTATTCATAAGTAATCCATTAATTTATATATTAAACACACATATGTGAATATCTATTTAATGTAAATGAATAGTAAAAAGTCAGCAAGATACACTACAGTGATAACAGTTATAGCAGTTAGTTCTGTGGAGAGGAGCAAGGTTGGGAATATGTGAAGTGAAATGTTTACTCTTATTCTATCTAGTTATATATTGTTTCAATATAAGATGAATTTATGTTTGTGCATTGTTTCTTTGATTAAAATATGAATTATAAATATAATACTCACTTGTGTCAGGGTATATGGGCTTCTGATTTTACTAACCCCTCTGTGAGATTTATTTTTCAGGAGTACAAATGTATACTTTTATGTTTCCCAACAAACTCCCTCTGGTATCAAATGATGAAATTCCAATATGAAATATCAATTATAAGAAAAGGATCTAATAGAAAAATAGTAGTAAAAAGTAGTAAAGAGTTATAGTGACAGGAAAAATGAATTTCAGTAAGCTATACCTTTCAGCTGAATTTAGTATTTGAGATCACTTAGAATATTGAGATTTTTATAGATTATTCTCAGAAAGATCTCTACCTAGTATTTTGATGCAAAAAGACTTTATATTCCATCTGATATTTACTGCAGAATTGCATAAGAACATTTCATCCTCCACCTCTTCATTCCCCTCTTACCTTATTATTCTGGTTAGATGGAGAGAGTATTGACTTCTGTTCCAAGCATATGTCTTTCTTAGTGGGACTCCTCTTCTTGGCCCTAGGGACCTTGAACAACTAGTTTGTGTGCCATCAGTTCTGTATTTTTGGATGATGAAAATTGATTTTCCTCCTTTTAGCAGGTGCAGTCTCCAAGTGAGCCTCTCCCCTCATGACCTGTTCAGATTATGCCATCAATAGCAGGAGAGGAGACTAGGAGGAACATTTGGAGCACTCAGCACACAACACCAAGGGGCCCTGGGAAGGCTTGCAATAGTCAGGGTGCACTAGAAAAGTGATAATGGTAAACTTAGTTTAAAACTGTTTCCTTCTTGGTACTTTCTGGACAAGTGTCTAGATGCACTTTCTGGGATTATTGAAAAAGATAGTCTTTGATAATGTAAGGTTTATTTTGGTCGATGCAGTTCTAATTGGATCATTCTTATTTAACTTAAATAACAGGAAGACTCCTTTAAGGGAAAAGAGTGATAAAGAATCTCAGTATGACTTAAATTGTTAGAATGCAGTTGTATTTTTTTTTTTCAAACATAAGCCTTTTTATGTTTACAGCTGTTTTATAACTATGAAAGTCTAACCACAAAGATGAGACTATTTGGGACACATTAGAAAAACTCAGAGATTTTGAGTTGGAAAATAAATATGAAAGTACATTT
>NW_011495046.1:3338976-3345979 GCF_000754665.1 Bison bison bison | reverse complement strand
ATTTTAAGCTTGCATATAGGATCAATTTGGGGTTTTGAGTTTAGAAACAGGGTGGCCATTTAGAAAGTTATTACAGGTTCCTAGGTCTAAGTTGTTAAGTATCTGAACAAGTGTTATGGTGCCTGTGAGAGCAGGGGATGGGGTGAATGCAGGTAGGAAAACAGGAGTCTTTTCTACAGAGGATGACGAAATGCAGGAGAAAGTCTTCAAAAGTCCTTGGTATTTTTAAATGCTTGTTTAAAAAAGTAAGACTAGTATCTAACAGTATAAGTGAGTGTCGATTGCTAAGACTTTTGGAGAATGGGGGAAAAAGGGTGTGATTGGAAGGTAGGACTGACAGGCTGATTTATATAAAAATCAAATCATTTGGGAGTAAATAGCAAGACCAGATAGAGAAGGCAAAGGCAACCCACTCCAGTACTCTTGCCTGGAAAATCCCATGGACGGAGGGGCCTGGTGGGCTGCAGTCCATGGGGTCGGTAGGAGTCGGACACGACTGAGGGACTTCACTTTCACTTTTCACTTTCATGCATTGGAGAAGGAAATGGCAACCCACTCCAGTGTTCTTGCCTGGAGAATCCCAGGGACGGGGATCCTGGTGGGGTGCCGTCTACGGGGTTGCACAGAGTCAGACACAACTGAAGCGACTTAGCAGCAGCAGCAAGACCAGAAGACAATCTGCCATGACAATTTATGAGACTGTTTCTAGGAAAAGCCACACAAAAAACCGTAGTTCATCTGGATACCCAGAAAGTCTGGACACTGAAGAAATCATCCTCATGCTCTGTGGTACCCTAGGTTAATTTTCTTCCTTCAAGTACTCATTTATTGCATGCACTAAAATAGTAGTTTGTCTCCTTCCCAGAGGAGAAGGCAAGCACGGAAGAGGTAAAGTAAGAATATTTTGTAATACTTCAGATAATTATATGATATGGAGGAATTCTAGATAGGATGGAAGAAAATCTGTAGGATTAAGTCCGAGACAAATACCTGGGAGAGTCATGAGGCAGTAAAATCAGGATCACATAACAGGACACAAAATGGAAAGGACATAAGAAGCAACTCAAAGATGTCCAGTTGTTATTTTATTTGATTTTGGTTGTGCTGGCTTTTTGTTGCTACGCAGGCTTTTCTCTAGTTGTGGCAAATGGGCCTACCCTCTAGTTGTGGCACACAGGCTTCTCATTGTGGTGGCTTCTCTTGTGGAGCACAGGCTCTAGGGCACAGGCTCTAGTTTCTGCACTGTGGGTTCAGTAATTGTGGCTCTCAGGCTCTAGTTCAGTTCAGTTCAGTCTCTCAGTCATGTCCGACTCTTCGCAACCCCATGGACCACAGCATGCCAGGCCTCCCTGTCCATTACTAACTCCCGGAGTCTACTCAAACTCATCTCCAGTGAGTCAGTGATGCCATCCAACTATCTCATGCTCTGTCATCCCCTTCTCCTCCTGCCCTCAATCTTTCCCAGCATCAGGGTCTTTTCAAATGAGTCAGCTCTTCGCATCAGGTAGCCAAAGTATTGGAGTTTCAGCTTCAACATCAGTCCTTCCAATGAACACTCAGGACTTATCTCCTTTAGGATTGACTGGTTGGATCTCCTTGCAGTCCAGTGGACTCTCAAGAGTCTTCACCAACACCACTGTTCAAAAGCATCAATTCTTCGGTGCTCAGCTTTCTTTATAGTCCAACTCTCACATTCATATATGACTACTGGAAAAACCATAGCCTTGACAAGATGAGAGCTTGGGCTCTAGAGCACAAGCTTAATAGTTGTGGCACATGGGCTTAGTTGCTCTGTGGCATGTGGGATCTTCCAAGATCAGGGACTGAACCTGCATCTCCTGCATTGGTAGGCAGATTCTTTATCACTGAGTTACCCGAGAAGCCCCACAGATGTCCAATTTTAATTCATATGGAACAGATATAACCGTAAGTAGATATCAGGATTAATTTCAACTGACTCTGAGTTTTAAAGGATAAGTGATGCTCCAAGCCAAAGAGCAGAACCTGTTTTGCTGGATAAGTATTTATGTCATTAAAATTATGAAAGGGGTGATGTGCATGCTTAGTTGTGTTTGACTCTTTGCGACGCTTTGAACTGTAGCCTGCCAGACTCCTCAGTTCATTGGATTTTTCAGGCAAGAATATTGGAGTGGGTTGCCATTTCCTTCTTCAGGGAATCCTCCCAACCCAGAGATCAAACCCCTGTCTCCTGCGTCTCCTGCATTGCATGTGGATTCTTTACCTGCTGAGCCATCTGGGTAGCTCAGTGATTTGACCGAAAGCTCTCAAGGTAACTTTGAAAGAGAAACAATTACTCATCAAAACCCTAAGGAATAATAATAGGGATAAATATAGCATCACAAGAATAGCATATAGGGTCACCAGTATTTTTTGTAAGAATATCATGGATTTTCAAGTGTAGGTAGCAGACAATTACAAATTTGATATAATGACTAAAATCATATGTTTACCTGGCATATAACTTGTGACTAGAATACAGAAACACAAGAGCATATCTTCTTGATTATTGCCTGTGTAAAAAGTCTTTTTGGTATTCATTGATTCCTCAGTGAATCAAAATAGGAATTGATGAATTGGAAGAATTATAAATATATATCACATATATTATATATTTTACATAAATGTATGTGAAGTTTCTAGTCTAATATCTGAAATATGGTACACATTTCTGGATTCCACATTGTAAGAACACACTGCAAAAAAGTATGATGGTTCAGAGAAGCCCAAGTGGAAAAATGCCTTGTCTGATAGTCATTTCACAGAAGAAGGGGGACAGAAAGCCAAGAGAAGAAAATATCTCCCCATGTTGCATGGTTAATTTTCCAAAGATCCAAATATTCTTCCATGTATTTGTAGAGTTCTTGTGTTGAGGACCAGCCCTCTATCATACTGGAGGGTGAAACCTGAACCAATAGGTTAAAATTCCAATATGAAGTATTGGGTTAGCCACAAAGTTTATTCAAGTTTTTCCATAACATCTTATAGAAAAATCCAAATGAACTTTGTGGCCAACACAATATTTCATTAAGTGTAAGACAAAGCTTTTATTATAACAATAAACCCTTCCCACTTGGGAACGACTGTCCTGTGGGGCAGGGATGTTTTGTCCCTAGGAGTGACCAACCTGAGCCTGGATGACAACTGCCGGAGTTCCTGCAGAGGATTTACTTTTTGGATGGAAGTTTGGACTAGGTTTGGTCTTAAAATTTCCTTCTGACTTCAAAATTTTACTGCTCTATGAAAGAAAATTAAGATCTGACTATTTAAGACTGTGACAGCTTTGCATATGTGGTTTACACCTTGTCTATAAAAGTAAACTGAGGGGAGGGATCCCCTCCCACACACACACACCACCAAAAGGTCAACCAGAACAATGCTAGGGTAATAGGAAATAGTTCCAAATCAAACACTGGGAAAATTAAAACATTTGTTTAAATAAATGAGATCATGGACAGATGAATATGGATAGTGTAGCTACAGATACAGATAGTCATTCATTATAAATATATCTTATATGCTTGAAAATGTCCAGATAGTATAAAGGATCTTCCAGTGACCATGTCTGGAAGTGGCAAGGGAAGAGTTAATCTTTTGTCCTCAAAGCCCACAGGAATGTTTATCAACTCCAGAGCAGGCCTCTTTTCTTCCTCTTGGTGAGTTAAGTCAGTCTCTGCTTTGTTTGACGCTGCCCATTTGAGGAAAGCTTATCCCTGACCTTCTGCCAGAGAGACTGATGACAAGGACGGTTTGCACTAACCTTGACATTCACCAGGGTAAATGGCTTTTTCCACAAGTAGTCGGCAAACAAGGAGAGCCAGTCAAGAGCTAATGAATCTGCACCTGAGAGAAACTGAACAACAACTGTGCTTTTAAAGAAGAAAAGAGTCCTTGGAAGGTGCAGGCCCATCTAGTGCTTAAAGGTTCAGGGGAAATTAACTCTTTTTAGTCAATGTGGTTTGAAAATAAATAAATAAAAACAACCCCTGGTCTCAAAATCTGCCAAAGATGGGGCTTTTTAAAGTTTGACCTTCTGGTCTTTCCTATCTTGAATGAACTTACAGTGCCATTCTGTGGAGCCCTTGGAAGATAGACTGATGTTACAGTGACCAGGAGGGCAAGGCACATTTTTTTTTCTTTTCTTTTCTTTTTTTTTTTTTTTTCGGCTAGCACTTGCTCACTCAGCCCAAATCCTTCTCCCCTAAACTTCAAGGAAAACAAATTGTAAATTTTATTTTTTTTTTAGAATAAGAATGGCTTAATTTATATATCATATATGTTACATTAAAAACTACAAAAAGCAATACAGAATAGACCTTCCTTATTGCAGACAGGCAGGCAAACTAATATTCTATGGCCAGATACAAATTCTGCCAGTCAAACTAAAATTTATAGCCCTATGATATCTTGCACCCAGAGTCTCATTCAGTGTCCTACGAATTCTACCCTTATTTCTCCAGGGTTGATTACTCTATTTTCATCATGTGTGTGTGCTCAGTCATGGCCAACTCTTTGCAACCGCATGGACCCACCACACTCCTCTATCCATGGAATTTTCCAGGCAAGAATACTGGAGTGGGTTCCATTTCCTACTCCAGGGGGTCTTCACGACCCAGGTATCAAACTTGTGCCTCTTGCTTCTCCTGCACCAGCAGGAGGGTTCTTTACCACTTGCATCACCTGGGAAACCTTTTTATTTTCATCATATCTATATAATTCCTTCTGTATAATGTTGTACTTGTGTAAACCTACTAAGACTATTCTTTATTTTGAGTATGTGTACCCTGGCTCTTCACTAGATTTGTAAAAAAATTATTCAGGTTATAGGACATTTTTTATCCACCACAATGTGTCACTCAATTCTGGGATACTTATGGGTTTAGCTTGGAAATGTATGCTGGTGTCTTACAGAAGGTGGCCAACTATATTTTCCAAGCTTCCATTAGTTTTTGCTCACCCTCATGTAATGTTGCAGAGAAGGCAATGGCAGCCCACTCCAGTACTCTTGCCTGGAAAATCCCATGGATGGAGGAGCCTGGTAGGCTGCAGTCCATGGGGTCGCTAAGAGTCAGCTACAATTGAGCGACTTCACTTGAGTGACTTCACTTTCCTTTAGGAAATGGCAACCCACTCCAATGTTCTTGCCTGGAGAATTCCAGGGATGGGGGAGCCTGGTGGGCTGCTGTCTATGGGGTAGCACAGAGTTGAACACAACTGAAATGACTTAGCAGCAGCAGCATGTAATGTTGGTGCTGGTATTCTCACCCAGGTGACTTTATCCACTACAGGAAAATGTTTCTACATTTCCATTACTCTCTCTTGTTTGTTTTTAACTAGTCCATTTTGACATACATAGGTAAAAATGCATGAATTTTAAGTGTACAATGCAAGACATCCTTACAAAATGACACATTTGTACCACCACCACCCAAAGAAATAGCACACTATCAATGCACCAGAAACGTCCCTAATGCTTTCTCACAGCCCTCACAGTCACCTCTTTTCTAAGTGTCCTGTGTCTGATTTTTTTTTCCTAGTGTTTTTTAAATTCGTCCATGTGGTTGAGTGTAGCTGTAGTTTCTTCATTTTCAATGCTATATTGTATGAATATACTATTCATTTGTTTAATCTTCAGTTGATAAACACGTGGGTTGTTTCCATTTTTTATTATACTAGTTTGTTAATAGGAATCTTGCTGCTCTTTTTATTTTTATACATATCATTTTGTGGGAAATGAAATCATTGTATCATAAGTAATTTATATGTCAGCATCAATAGATATTATCAAATATTATTCTTAATCGATTAGAGTTTCTCTTTCTCCAAATCCTCTCAATACTTGATATTACTATAATTTCTTTCTTCCTTTCTCTTTCTGCCTTTATCATTTGGGTTTTTCTTTGCGGGGTATGTTTTTGGTTGTTATTTTCTATTTTAGCTTCTCAGAAGGAAGGAAAATATGATTACTTTCTATTTCCTTAATACTAATGATATCAAGCATCTTTTCAGATTTTTTTTTTTTTTGATCCTCTTTGGTCAACACTTTTACCATTTTCTTACTGAGCTTTTTATCTTTTCATTATATGTTCTGGATACAAATCCTTTTTCAGATTAATGTATTGCAAATGTATTTCCCCACTATGTTGGTTGTTTAAGTGTTTTGATATTATTGGTCTTTTAATTTCTATATGAATTTTAGAATTAGTTTATCATTTTCTTTTTTTTTTTTAATTTTATTTTATTTTTAAACTTTACATAATTGTATTAGTTTTGCTAAATATCAAAATGAATCCGCCACAGGCATACATGTGTTCCCCATCCTGAACCCTCCTCCCTCCTCCCTCCCCACACCATCCCTCTGGGTCGTCCCAGTGCACCAGCCCCAAGCATCCAGTATCGCGCATCGAACCTGGACTGGCAACTCGTTTCTTACATGATATTCTACATGTTTCAATGTCACTCTCCCAAATCTTCCCACCCTCTCCCTCTCCCACAGAGTCCATAAGACTGTTCTATACATCAGTGTCTCTTTTGCTGTCTCGTACACCAGGTTATTGTTACCATCTTTCTAAATTCCATATATATGCGTTAGTATACTGTATTTATGTTTTTCCTTCTGGCTTACTTCACTCTGTATAATAGGCTCCAGTTTCATCCATCTCATTAGAACTGATTCAAATGTATTCTTTTTAATGGCTGAGTAATACTCCATTGTGTATATGTACCACCGCTTTCTTATCCATTCATCTGCTGATGGACATCTAGGTTGCTTCCATGTCCTGGCTATTATAAACAGTGCTGCAATGAACATTGGGGTACACGTGTCTTTTTCCCTTCTGGTTTCCTCAGTGTGTATGCCCAGCAGTGGGATTGCTGGATCATAAGGCAGTTCTATTTCCAGTTTTTTAAGGAATCTCCACACTGTTCTCCATAGTGGCTGTACTAGTTTGCATTCCCACCAACAGTGTAAGAGGGTTCCCTTTTC
>NW_011495046.1:3335026-3338876 GCF_000754665.1 Bison bison bison | reverse complement strand
CAGTGCTGCAATGAACATTGGGGTACACGTGTCTCTTTCCCTTCTGGTTTCCTCAGTGTGTATGCCCAGCAGTGGGATTGCTGGATCATAAGGCAGTTCTATTTCCAGTTTTTTAAGGAATCTCCACACTGTTCTCCATAGTGACTGTACTAGTTTGCATTTCCACCAACAGTGTAAGAGGGTTCCCTTTTCTCCACACCCTCTCCAGCATTTATTATTTGTAGACTTTTGGATCGCAGCCATTCTGACTGGTGTGAAATGGTACCTCATAGTGGTTTTGATTTGCATTTCTCTGACAATGAGTGATGTTGAGCATCTTTTCATGTGTTTGTTAGCCATCTGTATGTCTTCTTTGGAGAAATGTCTATTTAGCTTTTCCTATGTGCATATATATATATATAGATACAATCTGCTAGCATTTTGACTGGGATTATACTGATTATATAAATTAATTTATAAAGAATAGTGTTAAATGGAAATGAATTGTTTGGTTTATAAACATTTTCTAGTTACTGCTTATAGATTGCTATCATAATTTTACTATTTTCAGGGAACAAATTCAATATAATTTTAATATTTAAACATTTTGAGACTTGTTTTGCTCTCTATTTCAAATATTATGGTTATTTTTAAAGAGAATTTTTTATGTTGTTTTCCAGCTTCACATGTTATATAAGTGAATTAAATTAAATTGGTTGTTTATGTTGTTTAAATCTATACCTTTATTGATTTTTTGTCATCTTACACAAGTGGCTGCAGAACTTGTTTCTGAATGTCCAGAATAATTGTGTATTATATGCTTCGACTTATTATATGCTTCTACTTTTAGTTTTGCCAGGTCTTGTCTTACATATTTTAAGACTATGTTATTAGTTACATACACATTTAGAATTATATCCTATTCAACTGACCTTTTTGTCATTATGAAGAATTTCTTGTTATTTTAAATAATGCTTCTTAACTCAAAGTGAGGGATAGATAAGATAGATATTAGAATAGCTAAGTAGGCTTTCTTTTGGTTATCATTTACATTCTACTCTTTTTCTCTCAGTTTTTTTTTTTTCATATGTTGATATTTAAAGCAAAGTAATAATGGATTTTGTGTTTTTTTTTAATCCAGCAAGATAATTTTTATTTCGTAATTGGAGTAATGAATCAACTTACATTTAATGCAATTACCTTAGTGCCTTAAATCTATCATTTTACCATGAATTATCTGTTTGCACTATCTTCTATTTTTCCTCAACTTGTTGACTTCTTTTTGTCAATCTGGTAATTATTTTAATATTTCCTTTTTTCATTTCTATTATTTTTCAATTATATATTCCTTTGCTGCTAAGTCACTTCAGTTGTGTCCCACTCTGTGCAAGCCCATAGATGGCAGCCCACCAGGCTCCGCCGTCCCTGGGATTCTCCAGGCAAGAACACTGGAGTGGGTTCCATTTCCTTCTCCAATGCATGAAAGTGAAAAGTGAAAGTGAAGTCGCTCAGTGGTGTCCAACCCTCAGCGACCCCATGGACTGCAGCCTACCAGGCTCCTCTGCCCATGGGATTTTCCAGGCAAGAGTACTGGAATGGGGTGCCATATATTCCTTTATTATTCCTTTAATTGAACCTACAAATTATAATATGTGTATTTCACTTATTATAGTTTATTACAAGATAGTATTTTCTAATTTTTCTGACAATGCAAGGGATAATTTTACTCATTCACTCCCCTTTCCAAATTTCTGCTACTATTGATTTTAATTCTCTGCATATTCCAAACTACATACAACTAAATTTTAATGTTTTTAATATTTACTCATTCAATATTCATATAGGTTTACACAGATATTTACCATTATGCATTTCTTCATTCTTGGATCTCCAGGTTTCTCCCTGGGATTTTTCTTCCATTTTAAGAATATATTTTTATAGTTCTTTTCTTACAGTTACATTGATGATTATTTCTTTCAATTTTTGTTTATCTGAAAATGTCCACTACCTTTGATATTTTTAAGTAAAGCTGTACCAATTTAGAATTATAGGTTTGACAGTTGTTTTCTCCCAGCACTATCAGATTGCATTCTGTTGTCTCCAGGCTTCATTGTTTCTCTTGAAAAGTCAGCTGTTCATTAGGGTATTTCTCCTTGGAGGATAATTATCTGTAAACCATAATGTCTATTTCTTTCCTTTTAATATTTTACCTTTTATCCTTGGTTTAGATAAAGTTTTTCCATGTTTTGACTAAATATATTTTTCTTTGAATTTATCCTGCATGTGGTTCACACTGTTATTTATTTCTGTGGCTTGATATGTTAATTTTAGGCAGTTTTTAAATTTTCTATTTTTCTTTAACATCTTGCTTATGTCCCCTCTGTAATTTTACATTATGCCCTCTATGTCTCTTACATTTTTCTAACTTGCCTCCATCTGAGTATTTTCCTTTCTGATGCTATGTCTAATGTGTGATGAATCTACTAACTGAGTTCTTCATTTGGTTATTGCATTTTAAAATATACAATTTCCATTTTATCTTCTAATAGATTCATCTTATCTATTTTCTTAACTATCTTAGGCCTGATTGTTTTTGTATCACTAGCATACAAATTTCAATACCTAAACTAATGTTACTATTAAAAGCTTTAAGTTACCATTTTCATCTTGCTTTCACTTGATCGTGGGCTACTTACTTATGGAAAAATGCCCCAAGAAGAAAGTATTAAAAGAAGACACTGCCAGCTCACCTGAATGTCTTTTCTCTCTCCAAAAATTATGGTCCCTCAAGTCCCAGCTGCCTTTGTTGCTCTCTATGGCCTTCAAATAACTAACTATATTTTATAACTTGTCTGGTTTTTGTAGTTCTCTGCAAAAGGGTTGATCTGATACAATATACATTTTATGAAAAGATGGGTACAATTAAGGACAGAAATGGTATGGACCTAACAGAAGCAGAAGATATTAAGCAAAAGTGACAGGAATACACAGAACTGTACAAAAAAGATCTTCATGACCCAGATAACTACAGTGGTGTGATCACTCACCTAGAGCCAGACATCCTGGAATGTGAAATCAAGTGGGTCTTAGGAAACATCACAATGAACAAAGCTAGTAGAGGTGATGGAATTCCAGTTGAGCTGTTTCAAATCCTAAAAAATGATGCTGTGAAAGTGCTGCACTCAATATGCCAGCAGATTTGGAAAACTCAGCAGTGGTCACAGGGCTGGGAAAGGTTTTCATTCCAATCCTGAAGAAAGGCAATGCCAAAAATGTCCAAACTACCACACAATTGCACTCATCTCACATACTAGCAAAGTAATGCTCAAAATTCTCCAAGCCAGGCTTCAGTAGTATATGAACCGTGAACTTCCAGATGTTCAAGCTGGATTTAGAAAAGGCAGAGGAAGCAGAGATCAAATTGCCAACATGCGCTGGATCATTGAAAAAGAAAGAAAGTTCCAGAAAAACATCTATTTCTGCTTTATTGACCATGCCAAAGCCTTTGAGTGTCAATGGCTGTCAGTGGATATCTAGATTGCTTCCATGTTCTAGCTATTGTAAATAGTGCTGAAATGAACATTGGGATACATGTGTCTTTTTGAATTTTCGTTTCCTCAGGGTATATGTCTAGGAGTGGGATTGCTGGGTCATATGGTGGTTTTATTCCTACTTTTTTAAGGAATCTTTGTGCTTCATCCAGTTTGGCATTTCACATGATGTACTCTGCATAGAAGTTAAATAAGGAGGGTGACAATATATAGCCTCGATGTACTCCTCTCCCAATTTGGAACCAGTCTGTTGTTCCATGTCCAGTTCTAACTGTTGCTTCCTGACCTGCATACAGATTTCTCAAGAGGCAGGTCAGGTG
>NW_011495046.1:3309372-3334811 GCF_000754665.1 Bison bison bison | reverse complement strand
ACCTATTGCTGAAGCCTGGATTGGAGAATTTTGAGCATTACTTTACTAGCATGTGTTGCTGTTGCTGCTGCTAAGTCGCTTCAGTTGTGTCCGACTCTGTGTGACCCCAGAGTCAGCAGCCCACGAGGTTCCTCCGTCCCTGGGATTCTCCAGGCCAGAATGCTGGAGTAGGTTGCCATTTCCTTCTCCAATGCATGAAAGTGAAAAATGAAGGTGAAGTCATTCAGTCATGTCCGACTCTTAGCAACCCCATGGACTGCAGCCTACCAGGCTCCTCTGTCCATGGGAGTTTCCAGGCAAGAGTACTGGAGTGGGTTGCCATTGCCTTCTCTGTACTAGCATGTGAGATGAGTGCAATTGTGCAGTAGTTTGAGCATTCTTGGCATTGCCTTTCTTTGGGATTGGTATGAAACTGACCTTTTCCAGTCCTGTGGCCACTGCTGAGTTTTCCAAATTTGCTGGCATATTGAGTGCAGCACTTTCACAGCATCATCTTTTAAGATTTGAAATAGCTCAACTGGAATTCCATCACGTCCACTAGCTTTGTTCATAGTGATGCTTCCCAAGGCCCACTTGATTTCACACTCCAGGATGTCTGGCTCTAGGTGAGTGATCACATCATAGCGATTATCTGGGTCGTGAAGATCTCTTTTGTACCAAGTAGTAATTTCTGGTCCTTGCACAAAGTTCCTATGCAGGAAATACAAGTTTTGTCTTCTATAATTCAACTTAATTTTAATTTTGTCAAAATGCAAGAAATGTAATGCCATTCATTTTAAGATATCCCTCAAAATGAATAGCCTTTTCCCATGGCTGTTTCAAAGTTTTAGGAGACTTATTTAGTGTTACAGCCTCACTGTGTGGAGGAGAGGATTACAGGATCTCTAATTGTTGATGATAAGTAGTCATGATGGGAAATACTCAGACATCCTTTTGCCCTTATGGTCATTTGTTGACACTCCACAGTAGTTGCTCTTTGCCTCTTTCTGCAGGTCTCTTCAGCTTCAATGGCTTTTTTTTTTTTTTTCCTCCTTTCATTTTGTAGTACTCAAAATGGTACTCTTGGATATGGATATGGATATGGTGAACTCTTGAAGGGGTGACCTAGGCTTTGCTATTTTATATGCAGCATGCAGACATTTCCTTCTGGTGATTTACTGTATTCCTTTAGTCCACTGTGCATAATGGGAAACAAATCACCAGTGATTTCAGCTGCTGAGAATCTAGGGGTCTTATTAATTCTCCGGAGCTTGACCCAAGGAGCAAGACATGGCGCTCCACTTACTTTGGGATTTGCCAATTTCTGTGCACTCATTGTTTCTTGAACCCAATTTAAGGGAGCTGGATTGCCTGAGGGTATGAGGAGTTTTGTTCTTTTACCATTACCTTTATTCCCAAATTGATAGTCTTTACTGAGTCATTTCTGTTGCCTCAAGGGTCTTGGCTTTTGAAACTCAAAGCCAGAAATATATTGTCTACTTTTCTCTTCTACTGTCATATTTCTTCCCTGAGGGAGAAGCATAGAATAGTCTAGCTGCCACTTGAATAATGGAGAAAGTAGGTGAAATTATAGGGAGGGGGGGATGGATAGATAAGATATGAAGGTAAATAGATAGATAGACAGATTCCTCTTAAAATGTATTGTTCCAACTTGATGTGTAGATTTACTTCTGGTTTTACAGTTCTATGTTATAATAAAGGTAATGTTTCATAGTTCCTTTTGCTAAGTGCTCACTCTACCAGTTTATGTGATGAGCAATTTACATAAAACAATCATTTTTAAACTTCCAAATAATCTGTAAGACATCTAATCTTTTACTCACAAATAAGAAAAGTGGGACTTGGTAAAGTAAGATCACAGAGTCAATCAGTGGCAAAACCAGTATTCTAGTCCAGATCTATCTTACCGTGACATTATTCTCTTAAACACTTACAGCTTCTCTTTAGTTAACTGAAGTCCTGCCATTGTATAACCTGTGTCAGAATATATTTAATTGTGTTTAGCAGATAGAAAGCTATGAGAGAAAGCATAAAGGCATTGACATTAGGCATGAACCAAGTCATAACTTAGCCTGTGATAAGTAACTTGCTTATGAACATGTTTATTTCATCTTCACAAATAGTTGAAATCTAGAGGCTATGTTCTTAACCACTCTGTATGGCTGCCTTCTGCATAAAAGAGATAGGGAGTAGTGGGTACCCCTAGGAAAAGCCAGCCAGGCGGTAGACAAATGCACAGCTTCTCCAGCTTCTCATGGGGTCCTCATGTCCCTGGTTTCTACTTGCCTTAAGGCTTACTAAGCAAAATTATATACCATGGGAAAGGTAATATTTCATCTCCCTCTAGGTCAGTTGGCTCTTAACAGCATGCTTTCTGGTTTGAGATCTGAAGATCTCCAGACAGACAAACTCCACAGTCCCTCAAAGGTCAGTCGAAATATCAGCCATGTAAACAGCACCTTAATCATAAGCACATGGCTAATTTACAGTTTTCAATTTATTCTTCCTTTGTCATGACAGAGTGTAACATGGATAACAGAGAAGACAAGGAGTCAAATCTGACTCCCCCGAACTTATCCTAAAGTTATTACCCCTTCTGCTTGCTCCTGTATCCCTCTTCAGCTTGAACATTTATTTCTAACTTTGCCACCTGTTCAGCCTTGTATCTTCCTTTATTTTCATCCATTTCCTTTGTAGTAATAGTGGTAAGTAGGTGCCATGTAATAAATAGCTCATGAGAGGGTTGAGGTGGTGGTGGTGGTGGTGGGGTGTGTGTGTGTGTGTGCATGTGTGTGAAAGAGAGAGGGAGAGAGAAAGGGAATATTTATTTATAAAAATATGATACCTTTGTTGCAATTTGAAAAACAAAGACATGATGAATAGAAACTTATTTTGCTTATCAATGCATTGGCTTCAGCTTAATAAATGTGTGTGGCTCATGATAAGTAGATCATTACTAGGAACTCTGTCCTGGCAACCTTCTCCTTTCCTCCCCCATGGGCAGAACCCACATATTGCAGTCCTCCTCAGAAGCCCACAGGAGATGGGCAGACATCATTGAGCCCTTTCTCAAATGAACATCTGTGATTGGACTCAATCATAAACTGTCCTCACTCTCTTTTTGACTGTTACTCTCTCTGAGTATAGCAATGAAGAAATAATCTTCTAGTTCTGCTAGTACTTGTCAGCTGGGTTGGCATATTGCATTTAATGGATTTAAACAGACCATTGGCAAACTTTATAATTAAATTGACTTACTTGACCTCTGCTTTCTTTTGTTACTAAGTGAGAACTAGTGCTACTGAGTTGCCATGGGTATAGCAGCACAGAAAATGATCCTGGATGCTTTACTATGATAATTTTACACTTTAGTCAGGCAGTGGGCATTACTATAAGGAATCTAATTCTTTCTGCCATCAGCTTTTAGGTGGAGTCCACCTCATCGTGGGCCAGTGATGATTACAAATCCAAATAACTCTTAGTTATCTTGACTAGAGTTTACTCACGTGCTTTTGTTCTGAGGCTAATATCTATTCTCAGACTGGCATCCTTTACTCTTGGTCTCTGGTATTGAGGGACTGCTTGAGAATTCAGATATTATCCTAAAGAAATCTGACCTTATCCCTCAGATCACTATCCCCATAATATTCACTGTTTCAAAGTAATAATAAAAGGTTTGTTTGATTGTGAATACGCTTGCCAATATACTTCTGCTGTGGGTCACGTATATTACATATGTGGGAGAGTATTTCCAAGCTGAGACCACTTTTCACCCTGGGTTCTCATCATCACATTCACTAATGATGGCTTTGAGGAAGTCACTTGATCTTTCTGGATCTCAATTTCTTCATCCGTACAGTGACAGAACTGTTGTACTTCTAAGGACCTTTCCATCTCTGAAACTTCCCCTATTAAAGTGGAAACCTCAGAAACCTTCCTTTCCACATTTTCTGTAACATGCCTTTAAAACTCTGGCTGGTTAGCATGCCATGTAATAAATAGCTCGTGAGAGGGTTGAGGCAACAGTTGTATGGTTTGGATGCCTAGTATGTGCTAAGAGCACTGTGGGGTGTTCTGTACTTTCCCTACCAAATTGATACTGAGCTGAATCAGTGAAATTACCCAGTAAGTCTCCATCTTCCTTCCCTCCATATAGTCAGCCTTTAATGTTGATTACATTCAGATCACAGTAAAATTTTTCATCCATTTAAAGAAATGTATGCTTTCCATTCTATTACTTTTTTTTTTCCACTTGAACTCATTTGCCTTTTCCCACCAGATACTATATTTAGTCAGTTTGTGGAAACTAATTTTTGGTGTCACTGCACATTTGCTCAAGGTACTTATTTATTTTTAAACTATAATAAGCTAATATTTACCAGCAAAAGATCCTGTTTGAGGTTCACTGATGCAACTGGAGATGCTGGCAAGGGAATTCTCTGTTAGCCAGCTCCCTGACGATGGCTCAGGATTCTAAATTGCACAGATTATCTCTCTGTTCTGAAATCTTAATACAAATAACTTTTCAATAATTAGTAAGGTTTTATCACATGCATAAAGATATTGTAAAGTTATGAAAAACACTAATGTTATTTTAATTGCCTTTAAGTTCCCTATGGGAGTTATATTTTCATAAGGATACCCTTTATAATATTCACAGTTGGGAGGACACATTTAAGTATAGAGAGGAGTACCTTTAAATTTGCTTAACCCTTTCAAGCCCTTCCTTTATTTTGTATCCCAAATACTTGTTTAACTTTTACATATATAAATTATTATTTTAGGACTGCACTCAATTTTTAAAAGATGCTAAAAGGGGAAGTCAAGTGCATCTATAGAAGAATAGCTAGGTTAGGAGAAAGGGAAGAGTCAGCAGTTAGATTTCATCTTTGATCATCTTTGATCAACAAACCTAGGTATTAGGCATGTGGTACACATGCTTCCAGGGTGCAAATGCAATTTATACTTTAATAAAAGTGTCATGAAGCATGCAATTAAAGTTTAATTCTCAAGATCATTTTATTTAAGAGTAACAGAGATTTGTTAGACTTATTGGCCCCCTTCCTGGTCACTTTGGATACAGTGCGTTGGGAATGCATAATTGAATTGTCAAGTGAGCTGTGGACATTTCTTTAGGTCTGATATGAAGGAACTCAGCAACTTCCAGTTGGACCTGACATACAAAACCCCTACCAGGGAAGATCCATAAAGAATCATGGCTAAAGAAGCTTGTGCTTCTGCCAGGCTGGAGTCCCCATCATCTTTTCCTTTTCTAGAGAATATGCACTGTCCACTCCTAACACTCACCTCTGGGTCCCTGCTTCTCACTTCATCTCACTGTTAGGAAGTCAGCAAGAGTAAGAAATGAACAAAGGAAAGCTCTCCTCACCCTTGACTCTATTTTTCTGAATTCCAAATAGTATTCTTTAGTGCAGTATTCTTGCTTTTAGATTAACAATGGTTCATAAGAGACTGACCTTGACTAAGAAATATTCCCTTTTGTTTGTATCAAAGTCTAGTGCAAAGCTCCTCATTCATTCAGATCCAACTTGTTATAGATTTCCCCAGGCTATGAAACTGTGGCCAATGGCATGGAGCTTACACTGCCTAACAGGTGGGATAGTGGGTAGAGGAGAATATTAAACCCTTCTGATGAATATTTTGACAGGGAAGGAGGAGGTATGTGTGCATATATATGTCTAATTCTTAACATATTCTCTCATAAGAACCATGTGATATTATTTTATAATATTATAAGGCAGCTACATTATTATAGGATTCAGAAACTTCAATAGTACGGGCTACATGTAATTTCCCCAAAAGAATAAAGAATGGATTCCAAGTTCCAGTTTATAACTTAGTTATAAAGAATTTATTGAACAGCATCTTTTTAAATATACATTTGGGGACAAAATAAGCAGGGATGAAGCAAAAATATTAGTTATACTTCAAATGTTCAGCTGATATATATTATTAGTTTTTAAACAGTACTGAATATTTGAATAAAGTTTTAAAATCATGCACATATATACCCACACATACGCACCTCTATGTCACATTATTTGAGTTTTCAAACTGGAGCAAGGTCTTCCCTAAGAGACATTTAGCCACCTAATAAACAAGGGAAGATTAATTTAGACTAGGCAGAATTACGTATGTGCAAGAGTGTCAAGCTGGGAAAAAGCAAATTCCAATTCTGGTTCTGACTATATTACTCTCTGGTTCTGAAATCTTGAGAAAGGCACTTGGTCATTCTCGGTTTGTGATAACCTCCCTAGGGACACAAGACTGAGCCCATGACCTTTAAGGTCCCTATTGGATATAATAGTCTATGGTTCTAAGACTGATCTGATGGTTCAGTTCAGTTCAGTTGCTCAGTCATGTCTGATTCTTTGCACCCTCATGGACTGCAGCATGCCAGGCCTCCCTCCCTGTCCATCGCCAACTCCCGGAGTTTAACCAAACTCATGTCCACTGAGTTGGTGATGCCATCCAACCATCTCATGCTCTGTCGTCCCCTTCTCCTCCTGCCTTCAATCTTTCCCAGCATCAGGGTCTTTTCAAATGAGTCAGCTCTTCACAACAGGTGGCCAAAGTATTGGAGTTTCAGCTTCAGCATCAGTCCTTCCAATGGATAGTCAGGATTGATTTCCTTTAGGATGGACTGGTTGGATCCCCTTGCAGTCCAAGGGACTCTCAAGAGTCTTCTCCAAGACCATAGTTCAAAAGCATCAATTCTTTGGTGCTCTGATTGTACACAGCTATTATAGTAGTGTCATTGATATGAAAGCAAAATTTAGTGCTTTCACTAGACTTCTGTTTGTGCATGGACATAGCTTAAGGATTCCTAAACCTATTTGGGGAAGGATGAAGAAAGTGGTGAGGAGGAACAGGGATGTTAACTGCTAGAAGGATAATATAGCTGGACTGAGAATTCTTTATACAAGCCACAGAGAGCAGGAAAAAAGAGACCTAGAAACTGATAAAGTTTCAAACCTGAGCACCAAATATACTCTCGTTCCAATGAAAATTGCCCTAAGTATTTGGTAAAGGTAAAGGAGAATGAATACCTTACTGAATACCTCCAATTTAAGCCCTAAGATGTTTCGAATGTTGGTCCAAACATTTGGAATGTGTGGTCAGATCACAACTGTATTCTGGTGAGATCAGCTGGATCTTCTAGATTTGTCTGTCAAAAACCTTAGCAATCTAAAAATAAAGCAAATGTTCACTGATTCAGATTTTATGGACATGGACAAAAAATAAAATCAAGAATTACTTTGAATTCAGGTGTGCCTTATGAACCATTATTATAATGAAAAATGGAAATTGCAAAAGCAAAAATAAAGTGGAGATGGACTTTACATTATAGGCAGATATTCTGCTCTATGCAAGGGGGTTCTCTCGGATTATTTAAAATACAAATTCCTTATTCTTATGTATATATGAATACAGATATAGTTAATTAATTACTTCACTGGAAGTAATTAATTGGAAGTTGTAGGTAGATAAGAAAGGTAAATAGAATCTCTTCCATTCGACTAGTAATAATAGAAATTAAGGTAGAAATAATCTGTAATAATATTCAGAAAAAGATTTTTCATATAAATTTGAAGGTTATACTTTTCCTGTTGTGCCCCCATGTTTGAATAATAAATATGGATCTCTGGGGTAAAAGTACATTGGGATCCAAATATGCTTTATTATTCCTTCAGTCTAGTCAAGGCTATGGTTTTTCCAGTAGTCATATATGGATGTGAGAGTTGGACTATAAAGAAAGCTGAGTGCCAAAGAATTGATGCTTTTGAACTGTGGTGTTGGAGAAGACTCTTGAGAGTCCCTTGGACTGCAAGGAGATCCAACCAGCCCATCCCAAAGGAGATCAGTCCTGGGTGTTCATTGCAAGGACTGATGCTGAAGCTGAAACTCCAATACTTTGGCCACCTTATGCAAAAAGCTGAGTCATTTGGAAAGACCCTGATGCTGGGAAAGATTGAAGGCAGGAGGAGAAGGGAATGACAGAGGATGAGATAGTTGGATGGCATCACCAACTCAGTGGACATGAGTTTGGGTAAACTCCGGGAGTTGGACAGGGAGGCCTGGTGTGCTGCGGTTCATGGCGTCGCAAAGAGTCGGACATGACTGAGCGACTGAACTGACTGATTCCTTCAGTGTTCTACTTTACGAAGGTGGGAGGTGTGATATTGTGCACTCTAGTAGATATCTGATGGCCTTCAGAGTTTCTGCTGAAAAACTAGGTGACAGACTGCATCATGGTAGTTCCCTGTACGTACCTTATTGCCTCACCATTGCTACTTTTAATATTCTGTCTTTAATTTTTACCCTTTTAACTACTGTATGTCTTGGTGTGTTCTTCTTTGGGTTGACTCCATTTGGGACTCTCTGTGCTTCTTGGACTTGGGTGTCTATTTCCTTTCCCAGGTTAGGAAAGTTTTCAACTCTTAGGTCTTCAAGTATATTCTCTGCCTCTTTCTCTCTCCTCCTTCTGGGACCCCTATAATGTGAATGTTAGTATGCTTGATGTTGTTTCAGAAGTTTCTTAAATGGTCCTCAATTCTTTTTATTCTTTTTGTTGTTTTCAGTTTCAGTGATTTCTACTACTCTGTCTTCTAGCTCACTGATCCATTCATCCGTTTCATTCCGTCTACTGTTGATATCTTCTAGTGCATTGTAAATTTCAGTTATTGTACTTTTCATCTCTGAGTGTTCTCCATATTTTCTAACTCTTTGTTAAAAATGTGTAACTTTTCACTATGTTCAGGCTTCCCAGGTGGTGCAAGTGATAAAGAACCCTCCAGCCAATGCAGGAGACATAAGAGAAGTGGGTTCAATCCCTGGGTTGGGAAGACCCCTGGATAAGGAAATAGCAACCCGCTCTAGTATTCTCGCCTGGAGAATCCCATGGACAGAGGAGCCTGGTAGACTACAGTCCATGGGTCACAACGAGTCAGACACAAGTGAGAGACTAACATTTTCACTTTCACTGTTCATTCATTCTTCTCTCAACTTCTTTGACCATCTTTACAATCATTACCTTAAACTTTTCTATGGTAGATTCTTTGTCTACCACCACTTCACTTTTTTTGATGTTTTGTCTTGTTCCTTCATTTGGAATTTATTCCTCTATTGCTTCACTTAGCCTAATGTGCTGTTTATTGATTTGTAAGTATCTGATAGTTTGGTTACATTTTTCTAACCTTAGGAAAGTGGTCTTTTGTACAAGGCATCCTATGTCTCCCAGTAGTGCACTCCCCTCTGTCATGAGAGCTATATGCTCTGAGGGTGCTCCTTTTGTAGGCCTGGATCCGTTGTAGCAGGCAATTGTGGGTGGTTTGGTAGGTGTGGCTGGCCCCTAATTTATTTGGTTGCCCAGATCTTCTTTCTGTGGAGGCTGCTGACTACTGACTGGCAAGACTGGGTCATGAAATGGTTGGTTGTCGAATCCCAGGGCTGGTTTTGGTTCACTGGTAGGTGTGTGTTAGGGCAGCGTCCAGGAGATCCCAGAACGTTGTCTGTTCATCAGTGGGTGAAATTAGGTCCAAGGGCTCTTACAACCCCACTAGAAGGCAGAACCATGTCCTGGGTTCTGGATGTAGGACCCAAGCTTCCCAGACCATTCATAGGTGAGGCCCATTCCTGACCTAGCTGACTGTAGTGACTGGGGATCCCAAAGGTTGTGTTGGCCCACTGGTGAGTGGGACTGAATCCTAGGGTGACTGGCTGAGAAGCCTAAGGTATCTCAGTGATGGTTTTGGCCTGCTGGTGAGCATGGTTGGGACTGAGACAGTCTTCCAGAAGGTAGGCTGGATCCTGCTGTGGCAGGCTGCAGGACTGTGGTTGTCTTGCAGCTGGTGTCTGCTTGCTGGTGAATGAGGCTGAGGCTGGTCACTGGTGGGAGGAGCTGGGGCCCATGGGATTATAGGACTAGGGCCTGTCCACTGGTACTGAGTTGAGCTGGGTCCTACAGTCGTGGGCTGCAGGATCCTTGCATCCCCATGTCTAATGCCTGTGCACTGGTGTATGTAGCCAGGGCCTGGGCCCTCTGATGGACAGGGACATGTCCAGGGACACTGATGGGCTCAGGAAGTCTTATAGCAGTCTCTCTGTTGGTGGGGGTTCTGTGTCTCTTGTCCCTACCCAGTTAGTTGCTTGGCCTAAGGCATCCTTGGTGGCTTCCTTGGTGGCTCAGATGGTAAAGAATCTGTCTGCAATGCAAGAGACTCGGGTTCAATCCCTGGGTCTGGAAGATCCCCTGGAGAAGGGAATAGCTATACACTCCAGTATTCTTGTCTGGAGATTTCCATGGACAGAGGAGTCTGATGGGCTACAGCCCATGAGTAACAAAGAACTGGACACAACTGAGCAACTAACACACACAAGGCATCCCAGTACTGATGACTCCAAGCTGGTGTGCAGGGATGGGGCTAGGTCCTGAGGCTATTAAGCTAGAGGGAGGGCCCTGAAATGTCACTTGCCAGCACCAGTGTCCATGTGGTAATATAAGCTCCCCAAAATGACTCCCATCATTGTGTATGGCCCCTGGGTGAACTCCAGTTGCCTCCTGCCTCTCCAGGTACCTCTCTGAGACTAGCAGGTGGGTCTGCCCCAGGCACTGTTCAATTTACTATTTCTTCCCTGTGTCTCTGAGTGTGTGATATTTTTTGTGTGCTTTTTAAGAATGGGGTTTCTATTTCCCACAGCTCTCTTGGTCCTCCAAAAGTAAGCCCCACTGGCCCTCAAAGCCAAATATTCTAGGGGCTCCTCACCTTCCTGGAGCATGACTCTTAAGCTTAGGGGCCCAGTGTGGGGCTCAGATTCCTCACTCTTTGGGGTGAACCTCTGTAGTTGTAACTATTCTACCATATACAGTTCTCCTGCACAAGGGTATGGGTTTTGGCAATAGCACAACTCTGCTCTCCCCATGCATCTCCTTGTGAATTCTTCTTTATACATTATATCTTTTGTTTTAGAAGATCTTTTTTAGTTTTAGTCTTTTTCATCAATAGTCACTCTCTCTGTAGATAGTTGTAATTTTGGTGTTTCCATTTGAGATGAGTTTAGGGTCTTCCTATTCTGCCAACTTCAAAGCCATGCTTGATAATTGTCATTGACTTTCTAGAAATTCTGCAAAAAATTCCTTTTCATAGAACTTGATTTTAGCCTGATTTGATATTTTAAGGAGAGTTTAAAAGCTTGAGTATATTTCTAGATATCTAGAAGGTCATGTAAATGTGCAGGGCTGTGCTCATGTCTACGAAAAACCTGACAAAGTCCTAATTTCTCACTTCTGGTAGAAACTAGGGATATGCATAACAGGAAGTGAAGACTAAGGTAGAGTTGTAAACTGGCAGAGAGTTGAAAGTAAGCATGTACACAACCCCTCACCAAAGGCTGAGAGACTAATTCCAGGAATTCCAATCATTAGTTAACTACTGAGCTAACTGAGTGGAGACTTAAGTGACTGCACATGACAAAGAATACAAAGTTTAGGAATTTAACCCAGGAAAGTCACTAAACAAGAAAACAGTAAATAAGCAGCAAATTATCACAGTCAAAACAACAAATTGAAAGGGGATACTTGCTTTCTAGAGTTGGCACATTTTGTTATTTAAAGTATACTTTCCAACAACAAAAGTGTAACACACACACACAAAAAAAAAAAAAACAGGAAAAGTATGGGTAAATAAATTGTTAATAGAAACAATCCTTATTGAAGCCAAGATGTTGGACTTAGAATGAAAAAATATTAAATCAACCATTGCAAATACATTCAAGGAACTAAAGGAAACCATATCTAAGGAATTAAAGGAATGCATGAGAGAATTTTCTTACCAAATAATGTCAACAAAGAGCTTAAATTAGAAAAAAGCTAATGTAAATTCTAAAATTGAAAATTAAAAAAAAATGACATGGTCTTACATTTAGATTTTTAATCCATTTTGAGTTTATTTTTGTGTATGGTGTTAGAAAAGTGTTCTAGTTTCATTCTTTTACAAGTGGTTGACCAGTTTTCCCAGCACCACTTGTTAAAGAGACTGTCTTTAATCCATTGTATATTCTTGCCTCCTTTGTCAAAGATAAGGTATCCATAGGTGTGTGGATTTATCTCTGGACTTTCTATTTTGTTCCATTGATCTACATTTCTGTCTTTGTGCCAGTACCATACTGTCTTGATGACTGTGGCTTTGCAGTAGAGCCTGAAGTCAGGCAGGTTGATTCCTCCAGTTCCATTCTTCTTTCTTAAGATTGTTTTGGCTATTCAAGGTTTTTTGTATTTCCATACAAATTGTGAAATCATTTGTTCTAGCTCTGTGAAAAATACCGTTGGTAGCTTGATAGGCATTGCATTGACTCTATAGATTGCTTTGGTTAGTATACTCATTTTCACTATATTGATTCTTCCAATCCATGAACATGGTATATTTCTCCATCTATTAGTATCCTCTTTGATTTCTTTCACCCGTGTTTTATAGTTTTCTATATATAGGTCTTTTGTTTCTTTAGGTAGATATATTCCTAAGTATTTTATTCTTTCCGTTGCAATGGTGAGTGGAATTGTTTCCTTAATTTCTCTTTTTATTTTATCATTATTAGTGTATAGGAATGCAAGGGATGTCTGTGTGTTGATTTTATATCCTGCAACTTTACTATATTCATTGATTAGCTCTAGTAATTTTCTGGTGGAGTCTTTAGGGTTTTCTATGTGGAGGAACATGTCATCTACAAACAGTGAGAGTTTTACTTCTTCTTTTCCAATTTGGATTCCTTTTATTTCTTTTTCTGCTCTGATTGCTGTGGCCAAAACTTTCAAAACTACGTTGAATAGTAGTGGTGAAAGTGGGCACCCTTGTCTTGTTCCTGACTTTAGGGGAAATGCTTTCAGTTTTTCACCATTGAGGATAATGTTTGCTGTGGGTTTGTCATATATAGCTTTTATTATGTTGAGGTATGTTCCTTCTATTCCTGCTTTCTGGAGAGTTTTTTTTATCATAAATGGATGTTGAATTTTGTCAAAGGCTTTCTCTGCATCTATTGAGATAATCATATGGCTTTTATTTTTCAATTTGTTACTGTGGTGTATTACATTGATTGATTTACGGATATTGAAGAACTCCTAGAGGAGAACATAGGCAAAACACTCTCCGACATAAATCACAGCAGGATCCTCTATGACCCACCTCCCAGAATATTGGAAATAAAAGCAAAAATAAATAAATGGGATGTAATTAAAATTAAAAGCTTCTGCATAACAAAGGAAACTATAAGCAAGGTGAAAAGACAGCCTTCAGAATGGGAGAAAATAATAGCAAATGAAGCAACTGACAAACAACTAATCTCAAAAATATACAAGCAACTCCTGCAGCTCAATTCTAGAAAAATAAACGACCCAATCAAAAAATGGGCCAAAGAACTAAATAGACATTTCTCCAAAGAAGACATACAGATGGCTAACAAACACATGAAAAAATGCTCAACATCACTCATTATCAGAGAAATGTAAGTCAAAACCACAATGAGGTACCATTTCATGCCAGTCAGATGGCTGTGATCCAAAAGTCTACAAGCAATAAATGCTGGAGAGGGTGTGGAGAAAAGGGAACCCTCTTACACTGTTGGTGGGAATGCAAACTAGTACAGCCACTATGGAGAACAGTGTGGAGATTCCTTAAAAAACTGGAAATAGAACTGCCTTATGACCCAGCAATCCCACTGCTGGGCATACACACCGAGGAAACCAGAACCAAAAGAGACATGTGTACCCCAATGTTCATTGCAGCACTCTTTATAATAGCCAGGACATGGAAGCAACCTAGATGTCCATCAGCAGTTGAATGGATAAGAAAGCAGTGGTACATATACACAATGGAGTATTACTCAGCCATTAAAAAGAATACATTTGAATCAGTTCTAACGAGGCGGATGAAACTGGAGCCTATTATACAGAGTGAAGTAAGCCAGAAAGTAAAACACCAATACAGTATACTAACACATATATATGGAATTTAGAAAGGTGGTAATGATAACCTTGTATGGGATACAGCAAAAGAGACACAGATGTATAGAACAATCTTTTTGACTTTGTGGGAGAGGAAGAGGGTGGGATGATTTGGGAGAATGGCATTGAAACATGTATAATATCATATATGAAACGAATCACCAGTCCAGATTCAATGCATGATACTGGATGCTTGGGAATGGTGCACTGAGATGACCCAGAGGGATAGTATGAGGAGGGAGGGGGGTTCAGGATGGGGAACACGTGTACACCCGTGGCAGATTCATGTTGACGTATGGCAAAACCAATACAATATAGTAAAGTAAAAAAAAAAAAAGAAAGAAAAAATGCTTTCAAAGAGTTATGGTAGAACACCCTGAAACCTATCAAACACAGTTGTCTAAGTAATAGTACAAATAAGTAGAAACATGAAATTAAATTTCCCAAGCAAATTTCAAAGATCAAACATATATGCTAACTGTAATAATAATAGCTTCTGTTGATTATTAGTATGTGCTAGACACTCTGTGAAAATTCATTTAATCTCAACAATAAAACTTACAAATGAAGAAAAAAAATTTAAAAATGACATGAAAAATTCTGTAAAGTTCCTCACCAACAGATTTGAAGTATTGAAGAAAGAATCAGGAAACTTGAAGAAAGGCCAATGGAAATTATATAGTCTTATCAGCAGAATTAAATAAGAATGAGGAAAAATGAATTTCAGAGACCTGTGAGAAATCAGCAAGCATACCAACATACATATTAAGGGGATTCCAGAAAAGAAGATGCAAGGAGAATGAAAATTTAATTTAAATTAGAAACCCATAACTGAGCAAAACATGGGAAATTCACAATTATGTAAAAATTATACATTCTCCTAAATAAAAAATGAGACAAAGAAGAAATAGAAAAGTAAATTGGAATATATTTTGATATTAATGAAAATGAAAACAAAACATACAAAAATGTTGGTATGTAGCTAAGAAGTACTTACAGGAAAATATATAGCAGTAAATGTGTATATTAAAAAAAGAAGGATCTCAAAGTAATAATGTCACAATGTGCATAATAAGATAAAACTAAGCCCAAAACCAGCAGGAGCAAGTAATAAATATTAGATTTGAAATAAATGAAATAGAGGATAAAAAATAACACAGAAAATCAATAAAAGCAAAAGTTGGTTCTTTGAAAAGATCAACAAAATTGACAAAACTTTAGGTAGATTAACCAAGAAACTAAGAAAACTCAAAAGTTACTAAAATCAAGGATTAAAGGTGACAGCACTAGTAGCTATACAATACTAGAAAGTATAAGGAAATGCTATGAATAACTATGCCGAAACATTATAGAATATAATGTTTATAGAACAATTATTTTTATAATGTTTATAGAACAATTAATTTTAATAATTCACAAATACTTCCAAAACAGGATGGGAGGGAAAACTGCCCAATTCATTCCCATGAAACCAGTCTTATACTGATATCAAAACCAGACAAATATCACACGAAGTCTATAGACCAATATTCCATATAAATGTAGATACCAAAATTATTAACAAAATACCAACAAACTGAATCTAGGAACATATAAAAAGGATCAAGCCATCATGGCCAAGTGATGTTTATCCACAGAACGCAAGGTTGATTTAATATACAAAAATTGGTCCATCAGTATATTAAAGAGTAAAGCCCTTAAATCATGTTATCTTGATTAACACATAAAAAGCATCTGATAGAGTCTAACTAACTTTGATGACAAAAACACCACACACACAAGGAATAAATGGGAATTTTCTCAGCCTGAAGAGGGCATCTAGAAGAAAACCACAACTAAAATCATAATTAATAGTGAAAGACTGACTGAATTTCCCTAAAACCTGCAGCAAGACATATTGTCCTTTATCCCCATGTCTATTTAATGCTATAATAAGGACAATTAATTAGGAAGAAAGAGGCACCAGATTGGGAGAGAAGAAATAAAACTATTGCTCTTCACAGTTGTTATACAGAAAAACCCTATGGAACACACACTCATGCCCACAAATTACTAGAACTAACAAAAAAATTCAGCAAGAATGCAAGATATAAGACTGAATGTACTGAAATCAATTGCATTTTCATTTGCTTGCAATGAACCATCCAGAAAATAAAAGTACAAAAACCTGTTGAAATAAATTAAAGAAGATCTAAATAAATGGAAACAACACATTCTGTGTTCATTAAATGAATGGGTTAATATTGTTAAGATGGCAGTATTCTTCAAATTAATTGACACACTCCAAGCAATTCTACTCAAAAAAATAATTGCCCTCTTTTTCAAAAATTTACAAAACTGATTCTAAAATTCATATATGAAAATCAGGGACCCAGAATAATCAAAGCAATCTTTAAAATAATGAAGTTGGAAGACTTTCATTTCCCAATTTCAAAATATATTACAAACTATAGTAATCAAGACAGTATGATACTTCTGTGAAGACAGACATATAAGTCAATGAATTAGAATTGAGATTTGAGAAATAAACTCTTTTAATACAGTCCATTTATTTTCAACAAGTACACCATGACAATTCAATGGAGAAAGAATAGTTTTTCCAACAAATGGTGCTGATACAACCGGATATCCATATGAAAACCAAGTGGGATGGGTGGGAGAGAGGCTTAAAAGGGAAAGGGGTATAGACATATATATATATATGTGTGTGTGTGTGTGTGTGTGTATACACACTTACAGCTGATTTGCAATGTTGTTCATCAGATAACAACACAACCTTGTAAAGCAACTATCCTCTAACTAAAAAAATAAAAGAATAAAAAAAAGGAAACAGGCTGTATTCTTCCCTCATGTCATATATAAACGATAATTCTAAATGTAAGAACTAAATGTATAAAATAGAAGAAAAATATAGGAATACTTTTTTTGTGTGATCTTAGATTAAACATAGGTTCTTAGATTTGACACCAAAATTGAGAGACAAGATATAGACAAATTGGACTCCAATAAACATTAAAAATCTTTGTCCTTCAAACTACACCATCAAAGAAGACAACCCACAAAATGAGATAAAATATTTTCAAATCATATATTTGGTTAGGGACGTGAATCTAGCTGGGGCTTCACCAATGGCTTAGTGGATAAAGAATCTGCCTGCAATGCAGGAGACACAAGAGATGCAGGTTTGATCCCTGGATGAGGAAAATCCCCTGGAGGGGAAAATGGCAACCCATTCTAGTTTTCTTGCCTGAAAAAACCCATGGACAGAGGAACCTGGTGGGCTACAGTTCATGGAATTGTGAAGAGTTGGACATGATTAATCACAAGTGAGTTGAATCTAGCTAATATACTAAACTATTACAGCTCAACAATAAAAAAGACAACTCAATTAGAAATGGGAAAAATATCTGAATAACTATTTTTAAGTTAAGAAGAAGATATATATGACCATAAACCCAAAATCACTATAGAGAAGAAGATAATCAACATCATTAGTCACTCAGTTCAGTTCAGTTCAGTCGCTCAGTCGTGTCTGACTCTTTGTGACCCCATGGATTGCAGCACGCCAGGCTTCCCTGTCCATCACCAACTCCCAGAGTTCACTCAGACTCACGTCCATTGAGTCAGTGATGCCATCCAGCCATCTCATCCTCTATCGTCCCCTTCTCCTCCTGCCCCCAATCCCTCCCAGCATCAGAGTCTTTTCCAATGAGTCAACTCTTTGCATGAGGTGGCCAAAGTACTGGAGTTTCAGCTTTAGCATCATTCCTTCCAAAGAAATCCCAGGGCTGATCTCCTTCCAAATGGACTGGTTGGATCTCCTTGCAGTCACTAGGGAAATTTAAAACAAAATCACAATGATATGCTACTTCACACACCTACTGCTACTGCTGCCGCTAAGTCACTTCAGTCGTGTCCGACTCTGTGCGACCCCATAGACGGCAGCCCACCAGGCTCCGCTGCCCCTGGTATTCTCCAGGCAAGAACACTGGAGTGGGTTGCCATTTCCTTCTCCAATGCGTGAAAGTGAAAAGTGAAAGTGAAGTCATTCAGTCGTATCTGACTCTTAGCAACCCCCTGGACTGCAGCCCACCAGGCTCCTCCATCCATGGGATTTTCCAGGCAAGAGTACTGGAGTAGGGTGCCATTGCCTTCTCCGTCACACACCTAAGGATGATTAAAATCAAATATACAATCAACAATAATAATGGTAAAATATGGAGAAACTGGAACTCTCACACTTTGCTGGTGGGAATGTAAAATGATATGGCTGCTTTAAAAAACAGTTTGAAATTCATCAAAATATGAAGTATAGGATTATGATATGAGCCAAAATTCCATTCCTAGGTATATATCCAAGAGAAGTAAAAGTATATGCCTACATAAAAACTTGCACATAAATAATCATAGCAACATTATTCATAATAGCCAAAATGAAGAAGCAACTCAGCTTTCCCCCAACTGCTAAATGAATTGACAAATTTGATATATCCATGCAATACAATATTATACTTTGATTTAAAAAATGAAGCTTTATACAAGCAACATAAACTTTGAGAACATGAAAAATGAAAAGTTAATTTGAAAAACCACATACTATATGATTCCATTCATATAAAATAGCCAGATGAGACAGATCCATAGACATAAAGTAGATTGGTGGTTGCCAAATTCTGGCAAGAGGGAGAAATGGGGAGTGACTGGTAATAGACCTAAGGTTTCTCTTGAGGTCAAGAAAATATTAGAATATTAAGTAGTGATGATAGTTGCACAATTTTATGAATATGCAAAAACTCCACTGAATTATATATCTTAAAAGGGTGAATGTTATGACATATAAATTATTTCTCAATAAAACTATTATAAAAATAATTAGCCTGTCTTACCCTTGGCATTTTCATACTTGAGATGCTTTGAAATCTGAGATCCCTGTGAATGACCTATGTGAGAACATTTATCATATGTTTTGGCAATGACAATTTATATTGCCATTGAATTAATAGCAAATTAAGGTTTACCTTGTTCTTTATCCTAAAACAGAACTTCTTCACAATTTGTTTTCTAAAATGAAGGAAATTGAAATAATTTTCATTGCTAGTCATTAAATTGGATAGCATAAGAGAAATCGAATATGAAATCATAGAGACTTTGCTTGCTAAGGAAGGTTACATCTCTTACAGTCCACAGTAGGATAAAATCATGTTTGTGTACCTACTGCGTCCAAAAACAAACATTATATCAAAGATGTTTACCATATTTCTAATAATATAGTCTATTTCAGACCATACTATAATAGCTTCTATTTTCCCATCTCCTACTAGACTGGAAGATTCTTGAGAGTAGAGATTCTATAATACTTACCTTTGATTCTTTGTATCTGACAATGACAGGTATATAGAATATGTTCAATATGTTTGTCAAATACTTGAATAACATAATTTACACCTGATAATTTATTAAGGGATTATGAAAACCATTTGTTCCTAGGCTTTAAAAACACTTTATAACCTAAGAGATATTTAGAAGGGAGGATGATTTCTAACGTTTGGGCAATAGCAAGGTCACTGATAACAGGCCCTCCTCCTTGACATAAAAAGTTGTAAAAATGAACCAAAGTGAAGCAAATGTTTTCAGATTTTGGGCAATAAGCAGCACAGTACTTTGATCCCTGCAAAGATAGAAACAAATGAGGTGAACCCTATAATTACTCCATCTTTCTGCCTGGAAGTTCTTTCCCAATTAAGATACAGGGAGGGAGATCTCAAGCAGAGTACTCAGCTATGGAGGCAGACATCATAATTAGAGGCAGCAGGAAATTTAATGGGCAGGGTTCCACAAAGGACAGAGCTGTGCAGAGAAGGATCACCATAAATCTGCATAGAGATCCTTTGAAGTTTTTGTGAAATTCTAAAGTTTACTCAGTGGTAGGGTTTCTGATCAACCAGAGTGAAGAGACCTTTTTGAACACCCCAGGTTTTCCTCTGAGACCATAGAAAGGCCATGGATTAGGAGTATAGAAGTCTAAGATCTACTTTAGCAAAGCTTTCAGATAAGACTTGAAATGATCAAACTGATCTGCCAGAAAATTAAAAGCTTTCTGTGATGAAACTAAACACTCTTTAAAAGAAGTAAGCAAAATCTAGACTCTCAACAGTATAGCAATCTAAATATCCATCAATTAAAAAATTACTAAATATGTGGAAAGTGAGGATTGTGATCCATTTTGAGAAAAAAAATCAGTGAGTAAAATAAGACACAGATTAGAGTGCGTGAAATTGGCACTCAAGAGCTTTAAGACAGCTGTTATTAATATTCTAAAGAATTTAAAGGAAAACATAAATAAAATGATAAAAAGAACAGAAGATATAAGAATCAAATGGAAACTACAGAGGCAAAAAATGAAATATCTGAAAAATAAAAATTACTAATATGACTTAAAAGCAGATTAGATATTGTGAAAGAAAACACTGATAAACTTGAAGTTGTTATTATAGATATTATCAAAATCAAAGCATAAAGGTTATCTGTATACACTAACAACAGAGCATAAATACACAGATTACTGTAACAAGTTGACAAAAATCATCAAGGATATAGAAGACCTGAGAAACTATATCATGGTTGGTAAAGATTAACCTAATTGACATTTATAGAACACTTCATACAATAACAGCAAAATATACAATATTTTCAAATGGACTATTCATCAATATATACCACTTGCTGGAAAATAAAAGTCCAACAAATATTAAAGAATTAAAATCATACAGATCATGTTCTCTGGATAAAACAGAATTGATTGCTAATGAATAAATCTCAAATCTGGAAAATCCTAGATTCCTGGAAATTAAGCAACACTATTTTAAATATCTCCACAATCAAAGGAAACAAGAAACACAGAACATATTTTTAGATGAACAACAGTAAAAACATAACATTAAAATTACTGGAATGCAGCTAACATGGAAAAAATATTTGAACAAATACTTTGTGAAACCTATTTTAGTAAAAAAAAAAAAAACATGAAGAGGTATGTATCATTAACTGCTAGGAAAATAAAAATTAAAATTATAGTGAAATGCTAATTTCCACCCACCAGGTTGGTTAAAATTTTAAAGGCTAGCAATACCTAATGTTCATAAGAATATTGAGAAAAGGAAACCTTCACACACTACTACTGAGAATATAAAACAGTACAGCTACTTGGGGAAACAATTTGTTTCTTATGAGTTAAGCCCTCACATACCATGGGACCCAGCAATTAATTATACTGCTGTGTGTGTACCAAAAAGAAATGAAAACCTGTGTCTATATAAAGATATATATAAATGGTCTTGGCAGCTTTGTTCATTACAGCCCCAAACTGAAGTAATGCAAATGTCCGGTAACAGATAAATAGAGAAACTGTGGCACATCCATACAGTGGAGGACTAGTAAGCAATACAGATGCAAAAACTACAAAGCATGCAACAACATTGTTGAATCTCAGGAATGCAGTGAAATAGGCCAGATAAATAGAGTATTCAATTATAAGTTGCCAAGATGGAGAAACAGTGGAAACAGTGTCAGACTTTATTTTTTGGGGCTCCAAAATCACTGCAGATGGTGATTGCAGCCATGAAATTAAAAGACACTTACTCCTTGGAAGGAAAGTTATGACCAACCTAGATAGCATATTCAAAAGCAGAGACATTACTTTGTCAACAAAGGTCCATCTAGTCAAGGCTATGGTTTTTCCAGTGGTCATTATGGATGTGAGAGTTGGACTGTGAAGAAAGCTGAGTGCCGAAGAATTGATGCTTTTAAACTGTGGTGTTGAAGACTCTTTAGAGTCCCTTGGACTGCAAGGAGATCCAACCAGTCCATTCTAAAGGAGATCAGCCCTAGGTATTCTTTGGAAGGAATGATGCTAAAGCTGAAACTCCAGTACTTTGGCCACCTCATGCGAAGAGCCGAATTATTGGAAAAGACTCTGACTCTGGGAGGGATTGGGGGCAGGAGGAAAAGGGGATGACAGAGGATGAGATGGCTGGATGGCATCACCGACTCGATGGACATGAGTTTGGGTGAACACCAGGAGTTGGTGATGGACAGGGAGGCCTTCAGTTCAGTTCAGTTCAGTCGCTCGGTCGTGTCTGACTCTTTGCAACCCCATGAATTGCAGCACGCCAGGCCTCATTTTTTCTTATTTCACTAGTAACTTGAAAATTTCAACATGGATTGACTTCCTTTGTTGAGCTAGCTCTATCCATTTGCTCTAATAAAACCAGACTAACCAGATACTAGTAAATGTATGTATAGGATACTATGTTTGCATAGAACAGATATTCCCAAATATTGCATAGGCCATATAACTTATACTAAAATATTATTCATTGTTATTCTTAATTCAGATTTTACTGGATGGCCTGTGTTTTACTGAATAAATATAAGCTGCTGTTGCTGCTGCTACTAAGTTACTTGAGTTGTGTCTGACTCTGTGCAACCCCATAGATGGCAGCCCACCAGGGTCTGCCATCCCTGGGATTCTCCAGGCAAGAACACTGGAGTGGGTTGCCATTTCCTTCTCCAAAATATAAGCTATACTCTCCTAAAGGGAGGCTCAGAAATGTTGAGAGATTTTCCCAAGACCCAGGTTATAAAAAAAATGCTACAGTTAATGCTCTGGCTTTCTCTTCTGCCACTTAATATTTGGAATTGGTAAATGAATGGTCAATTTTTTTGAAGCAGAATTATGAAACAGTAGTTTCCTTCTGAAATCATGCTAAATTATGCTTTCCACTTAGAGGTATAGCAAGGCAATCAGACAAAAGTGTCAATCCAATGGCACCATAGAGACATATGCAATGACCACTTTTCTGTATCTTATTTCCCTCTTTAATTGGGAGTAGAGGTGGTACTGAGCTCACAGCTATATTGTGAGGATTACATAAGGTAATACATGTCAGCCATGCCACACACAGTTGTGACTGTTACTTTTCCCCTTCCAATCTTACTCTTAAATTTAAATATTATTATTACCTGTTTTAAAATGCACACACTATTTAAAATATTTCCCCTACCTCAAAAACATATATTACAGTTTGTAATCAAATGCTCATTTGTGGGGTTAGTTGCAGAATGTCATCTCTCCCATTAGACTGTATGCTACCTGGCTCTGCTTCCATCCATTTGTTCACCTCTGCATCCCTGGCATCTACCACAGTACCAGCTCACAGGATTAGAAACATATGAGATAGACACTATTTGGTAATTTTTTGAATTGCCAAAATGACCTTTTCACATGGCTCAACCTAACTCCTCAATACATGACTTTTCCTTTTGAAATTATGCTAAAATATGCTTTTAATTTGGAATTCTGGCAAAATTAATTTTCCAGTGGGTAAAGAACTGCAGAGAAACAATTGAAGCCAATCTACTCAATTGATTTAGGAGTACACACAAACTCACCAACAACCAAGCAATAACTCCCTTCTTTACTTCCACACCCCCTTATCTGCACCCACCTCCCCCATCTGCTTCAAGAATAGAAGCAGTAAAAGAAATAGGTCTGTAAAATAGTCTGGGGTAGAAGGTGTCCCGCTGTACCTGGCTGTAGAGGGTCATCACTGGGGCAAGCTGTACTTTTCTGTGAGCTTTGCTATTTTGTCCGTATCTATTTATTACTATTATAGGGGTCAGTCGTGTGAGAAAGCCAGGGAGCCTGGAGATTGTTAAGCACTGAATTCTGTTTAATATATATTTCACATGGGCATATTTCTTGTATCTAAAAAAAGTCAAATGCCATAACAATCATTTTAATATCCCACATTTCCTTTTTGTGGACTGTGTTTATTCTGTTACCATCTTCACAAATACTTCCTAACTCTACATATTATTTCTCAAGCACCACTTGCTCCTCCCTCACTTTTCTCCTCTCTATTGGAAGAGAGTCTTTGGTTTGTGTAAAGTGTTGTAAACTTTAATCTACCAACACAGTTCAATCAATACGAATATTTCTGTTACCCTTCATCTATACCATGGGATTAACCCATTGCCCTCTTGACCTCCTCTGAGAGTAGAAGTAATAGCACAGACATATTCCCTATGATGTTTTATCTTGGGAGTTGGATTGGTGCTGTTTCCAGTCTTTGCTGTATCTTACTCAATGTCAATGCAATTTAAACCATAGGATATATCCCCCGCTACCACGATTGTCAGAATCTGTTTGGAGCTTAGAGACCAAGAAGAGAGACTTTAAATGAGCAAAATGAATGAAGGAGGAAAAGAAGGAGGAGAGAAGCCAGTACATAAACAACAGAGATTTTGCTGCAATTAAATGGGGGACTATGATCAGATGGAAGCTGATTAATATTTTCAATGTTTATCAACGAAGATTTGTAATGGGATAATAGTCATGGATAAGTATCTTCAGCCTAGAATCCTGGCAAGTCTCTCTAGACAACAAACATTCAATATGATCACCAGATTAATAAAATATATTCCATGAAAATCACTACAGGTCTTATGCAGTAATTTAACAGTAGCAGGAAACCAAGTAAGACAAAAACCTGACTGATAAAAGGGATCTACATTTGCCCTGTCCTGAGGTGTAATTATTTATTTAAATATCCTTGCTGCTGCTGCTGCTGTGTCACTTCAGTCGTGTCTGACTCTGTGTGACCCCATAGATAGACGGCAGCCCACCAGGCTCCACTGTCCCTGGGATTCTCCAGGCAAGAACACTGGAGTGGGTTGCCATTTCCTTCTCCAATGCATGAAAGTGAAAAGTGAAAGTGAAGTCGCTCAGTCATGTCAAGACTCTTCACGACCCCATGGACCACAGCCTACCAGGCTCTTCCATCCATGGGATTCTCCAGGCAAGAATACTGGAGTGGGGTGCCATTGCCTTCTCCTAAATATCCTTAGGATTATATAATTTGAGGACTGGAACTTGGAGAGGGTCATTTACTAAAACTAACCTGTGAAACTACTCAGTGAGCTCCAGTCCCACATTTTGGAAGACAATGTAAAAATTGACAGTGCAAAATTTTGGAGACAGGAATGCAGGGTAAATAAACATTCATTTTGGCCTCCTAGCACCTGAAGCCATTTTCTTGTATTAGAGAGTATGTTTGCTCAGTCGTGTCTGGCTCTTTGTGATCCCATGGACTGTAGCCTGCCAAATTCCGCTGTCCATGGGATTTTCCAGGCAAGAACACTGGAGGAGGTTGCCATTAGAAAAGACCCTAATGCTGGAAAAGACTGAAGACAGGAGGAGAAGACAACAGAGGATGAGATGGTCGGATGGCATCACTGACTCAATGAACATGAGTTTGAGCAAGCTCTCTGAGATGGTGAAGAACAGGGAAGCCTGGTGTGCTGCAGTCTATGGAGTCACAAAGAGTTGGACACGATGAGCAACTGAACAACAACCACTTTC
>NW_011495046.1:3254300-3309101 GCF_000754665.1 Bison bison bison | reverse complement strand
TGGGATTCTCTAGGCAAGAACACTGGAGTGGGTTGCCATTTCCTTCTCCAATGCATGAAAGTGAAAAGTGAAAGTGAAGTCGCTCAGTCGTGTCCGACTCTTAGTGACCCCATGGATTGCAGCCTAACAGGCTCCTCCATCCATGGGATTTTCCAAGCAGGAGTACTGGAGTGGGGTGCCATTGCCTTCTCCGATTTTGAAGCTGGTAGCATATTAATGGAAAAATAGGGATCCTCATGTGGCTGGCGATAGTCAGTGGCTACATGTGCTTTCCAGAAGCAGCAGTAGCTTTAAGAGTAGACTCCCATGTCCAGCTTGGGTGATGCTGATTGTATGAACTGGAGTCAGTGCAGCCCAGTGGCTCCAGCCGTGGTATCTTCATGGGGCCATTCCTCCTGTGTGATTCAGAGGGTTGTTTCTAATTACATAGGTTGAAAGCCTGGTTTCCCCAACCCTTTTGGAGTTTATGTGAGCTATGATATGAAAGTGTTAGTTGCTCAGTCGTGTCTGACTCTGCAACCCCAAGGACTGTAGCCCGCCCAGCTCCTCTGTCCATGGCAATCTCCAGGCAAGAATACTGGAGTGGGTTGTGTGCCCTTCTCCAAGGGATCTTCCCAACTCAGAGATTGAACCTGGGTCTCCTGCATTACAGGCAGATTTTTTACCATCTGAGCCACCAGGGAAGCCCATAACCTCTGGTTAATAAGGTAACCAGAGTTGACTTCCGTTACTTATAACACCTTGAGTTATATAAAGCCACAGGTAGACCCAGGAGTGATTTGGCTATAGTATTAGTTTTTAATTGCTGTTTAACACATTAACAAAAACGTAGTGGCTTAAAACAATTAACATTTATTATCTCATAGTCTTCATGGGTCATGCATCAAGGCATGGTGTATCTGGATCCTCCGCTCAGAATCTCAAAAAGCCGTAGGCAAGATGATGGCTGAGTTGTATTCTCATCAGAGACTCGATTTAAGAAGGATTTGCTTCTAAGCTCCCTCAGTTTGTTAGCAGAATTCATCTTTTGCAGCTGTAGAATTCATGGTGGCATGTTTCATTATGTCCAGCAGGATGGAGCCTCTAACGTTTAGACATTCTTGTCAATAGCTCACCTGATTTGGCCGGGCCTACCCAAGATAATCTACCTTTTGATTTACTTAAAGCCCATACAGTGCTTTAATTATATCAGTAAAATCCTTCCACAAGAGTGACATCCATCACCTTTACCATAGTCTAGTGGTTAGAAGCAAGTGGCATGTCCTGTCTGCTCTTAAGAACAGGTGATTATACAAGAGTGTGGATCATAAAAGGTCATCTTAGAATTCTGCTTTCCACAACTGTGTCCACATGCTTGTATCTTTATGAAGCTGAAGTTACCATTTCAAGTTGAGCTGCTGCTGCTGCTAAGTTGCAGCAGTTGTGTCCGACTCTGTGCGACCCCATAGATGGCAGTCCACCAGGCTCCCCCGTCCCTGGGATTCTCCAGGCAAGGATACTGGAGTGGGTTGCCATTTCCTTCTCCAATGCATGAAAGTGAAAAGTGAAAGTGAAGTCGCTCAGTCGTGTCCGACTCTTAGCGACCCCATGGACTGCAGCCTACCAGGCTCCTCTGCCCATGGGATTTTCCAGGCAAGAGTACTGGAGTGGGGTGCCATTGCCTTCTCTGCAAGTTGAGCTGAATTGATAATGATTCTTAATAGAAATCGTCTTGTGGTATCAGGGCCCTCCATTAAATCCTACATTGAAACAAAGATTTCCTTTGGAGCTAATGGGCTGTACTCTGAATATGATGATGCTTTTGCTCCCAAATTAATGAAAAGATGATACAGTTTTGTTACATAGCTATAGATTGACTAAACCTCAGAGAGTAATTGAGGTTATAAATTCAGAGAATGTGTGGGTAATTGGTACATGGGGGAGTTTGGCCAGTGATTACCTGGCTCTTCTCAATAAAAGGTCCTCCTCTACAGAAAAGCCCCCCAAAAGATGAAGCCCTCTTCATTGAGCTGCCTATCAGTTTCTGTTCCCTTCAGTTATGGTTCCATACACAGGGACTGCTCACAGAATTGCCATCTTGATTGGCCAAGGCTGAGACAGTGCTGCTCAGAAAGGGGCCCCATGGGCTGCTCAGATGTTGACCTCCCTTCCTTGCCCTCTGCACTCTCTTGGCATCTTTCTCATGACACTTCAGTGTAAGACCCCGGAGTGCGTAGCTTCTAGCTCTTGCTCTTTTCTGCACTGAGAATCTTCCCTTTCTCCAAAATATGTAAAGGTGGTACGAGTTGTCCATAATGTTGCTTTTGTTTTAATTTCTTTCTGGTGGAGTCATGTTCCCTTAGGGGCCGCACAATTTAAGTAAAATAAGTTGCTATTAGTTTTGCCTTCAGAAATAGAAGATTATTTTTTAACCACTCTAAAAAATGATGGGAGATAAGAGTCAGTTGTTTTCTGGAGTGTTATAGCAAGTAGAAAACCAACTTAGACTGTCACAATCTTCTGGACTCTCAAGACTTATTCATTGGGTGAGTGATATCTGGCATTCTTTTAAAAGGCAAAGTTATATCATTCTAATCTCCATGAGAGTTTTTCATTAAAAGGTGGATGCATGTTGATGCATGGCAAAACCAACACAATATTGTAAAGTAAAAAATAAAAAATAAAAAAAAATAATGCTGCAGTGAGAAAAAACAAAAAAACAAAAAACTTCAGCTATGTTTAACTAGAGAGGGAATTCATTTTTATGTTTTGATGAAGACTTCTCCCTTCTATAGTTTCAGTTTTATTCTCCACTGATTTTTCTTGTCATTAAATGCCAGTTCTAGGCGCTCTTAATCTTAAAACAGAAATGAACAATCTCTGTAGTTCAAAGTTCCCCACCAGCTACTGCTCTAGCTCACATCTTATCTTTACAGTCATGTTCTTCAGAGTCTGCAAAATTTGTTCTCTTCTTCCTTACCTCTCATTTCTTCCACAGTCCATGTTGATCAGATTCTGCCCTTGCTGTTCATTGAAATGGCCCTAACACTTGCCCCCATGACTCCCTGGTTACTTACTTAATCAGCATCATCCAGTTGTCATCATTTGTCATCCTTGGCCATTTGATCCACACTTCTTACCTCTAAAAGTCAACTCACTTCCCTGGTTTTCCTAGCTTTTTAATGTCTTTTTCTCAGTGTCCTTTGGCCTTTATCCTCCTCCTCTTATGCCTGCCCCCAACAACTCCCTCCCCCCACTCCACCAGCCCCATAGGGACTGGCGGACTTCGTGCTTCTCATGCTGCATGATCTTTGGGGAATTTTCCATATACTCTGTGTTATCAATCACGTGTTTACCAATGCCTCCCTTCCCCATCAAGATATAACTGCTACTTAAATTTTGTATAATTGTTTTCTTCCTCTTTATAGTTTTCCTACTTTTGTTTACATCTGTGTATTTTACAAAATATCACAGACTGAGTGGCATAAACCACAGAAATGTATTTTCTACAGTTCTGGAAGCTACACAGTCCACGGTTAAGGTGTCAGCAGGTTTGATTTCCCCTCAGACCTCTTTCCTTGGCTTGCAGATGACTGTCTTTGTTCTCACCTGGCCTTTCCTCTTTGCACACATCCCTGAAGTCTATGTGTGTCCAAATTTCCCCTTCTCATAAGAACACCAGTCACATTGGAGTAAGGCCCATCTTAATGGCCTTTGAACTTATCACCTCTTTAAAGGTCCTACATTCAAATACAGCCATGTTTTGAGGTGCTAGGGATTAATATTTCAACACATAAATTTTGATCTTTTTGAGATTTTTTTATCTACTCTATTCTTATCAATCATCTTTTACCAATGAGTCCTTTCCGGATAATAAGATAACTGCTATTAATACTTGACTTTTTCTAAAAATATTTTCTTTTCTTTTTAGTGTTCCTACATTTGTTTAGCTCCCTAAATAATGTTATTTTTTGAAGTTTATACATACGGACTCATATTGTATATATGCTTTGGTGACTTGTTTCTTTCATCTACTGTTAGTTTTTAAAGATTCATACATGCCAATGTTTGTAGCTGCATTTCATTCATTTTTACCATTATTTAGTATTTCATTTTCAGAGAAGGCAATGGCACCCCACGCCAGTACTCTTGCCTGGAAAATTCATAGACGGAGGAGCCTGGTAGGCTGCAGTCCATGGGGTCGCTAAGAGTCGGACACGACTGAGTGACTTCATTTTCACTTTTTACTTTCATGCATTGGAGAAGGAAATGGCAACCCACTCCAGTGTTCTTGCCTGGAAAATCCCAGGGACGGGGGAGCCTGGTGGGCTGCCGTCTATGGGGTCGTACAGAGTCGGACACGACTGAAGCGACTTAGCAGCACCAGTACTTCATTTTATAAGTATACAACAATAAATGCATTCATTTTATGGCCTATGGATATTTATTTTCTAATATTTTGACTGTTATGAACAATACTACTATAAATAATTCTGGGAAATGTCTTTTGGTGACCAAGACTTTCTCCATTTAAAAGTGGAATTAAACAATTGAAGGATATCTGCAAAATTAACTTTACCAGGTAGTGCCAAACTTTTCCAAATACACTGAGAATATTTAGTCTCCTTCTCTGGAGAGATTATTTTCTTCTATCCCCTCACCAACACTAGGCAGTATTTGCTACTTCAACCCTGCCCATCTACAGTTGAATCAAATCATAAACTATTGTACAGGAAGAGAATGGTGCCTGTAGACATTGATTTTGCCACTGAATCTAGGACTCACCGGATCCCAAGGATTCCAGTTCCTTATCTGACAATTTATGAAACACCAAGCAAGGTCTGTTAATCAGGGATTTAATTTAATATTTTTCTGAGATCTCCATATTAATAGGATTGAAATATAGTTGAAGTCCTATTGACTATGTAGAGCTAATTGCTTAAGTTCTCCAAAACACTTATCACAAGAGTAGTTTTTGATGATTTTATTTCAAATAAATGTGTTGTTCTAAAGGATAGCTAACATTTTTGTTTCCTATTCCTTTCTCAGAGGTCTTTGCAAATAGCTTAATAAAGTAAACCCAAACATTACTTTGGGAATAATTATCAGAAGAATGTATACCAATTGGATACACAGTTATAAAACAGAACTTTTGGCCTAGGCACTAATCTGAATAGGAAAGTATTCAGATAATTTAAAACTTCCAAATAGCATAAAATGATTCAGCAGAATATACTGAGAGTGGTCTGATTTTCTTTTTCCAGAAGACTTACAATATAAACCAAAATAAGCTACATTACTATTTTATTTTCTCAAGATTTTTGAAAAATTAAGTTGAGCTTATGGATCCCTCTCTGAATTCTGAATGATATCTTTGAAAAAAAAAATACTAATTTACTTTGGTTTAGAACTTAATATTTCCTATTCTTATTATTTAACCTGGGATATTTACATATTTATCTATTCATAAGATAACTACTATTAATAGTAATATCTCCCTATTTAAATGTTGTGACTAGATAGTCATAAAATCAATCATATTTTTTAAATTTATTTGTATTTTGTAACTGTCAATCTGGCAGTTGAGTGGTCTACAATGGAATGATGGTGATGAACTGTTCTGATGGTTATTACCATGCATTTAAAAAAAATTAATTTATTTTAATTAGAGGCTAATTACTTTATAATATTGTATTGGTTTTGCCATACATCAACATGAATCCGCCACAGGTGTACACGTGTTCCCAATCCTGAACCCCACTCCCACCTCCCTCCCCATACCATCCCTCTGGGTCATCCCAGTGCACCAGCCCCAAGCATCCTGTATCCTGCATCAAACCTGGACTGGCGATTTGTTTTTTATATGATATTATACATGTTTCAATGCCATTCTCCCAAGTCACCACCCCCTCCCTCTCCCACAGAGTCCAAAAGACTGTTGTATATATCTGTATCTCTTTTGCTGTCTCGCATACAGGGTTATCGTTACCATCTTTCTAAATTCCATATATATGCATTAGTATACTGTATTGGTGTTTTTCTTACTGGCTTACTTCACTCTTTATGATCGGCTCCAGTTTCAGCCACCTCATTAGAACAGATTCAAATGCATTCTTTTTAATGGCTGAGTAATACTCCATTGTGTATATGTACCACAGCTTTCTTATCCATTCATCTGCTTCAAAACATTTCCACATACAAGTGTCATCAAGAGAGAATAAGTGACCTGTCCAGCTGTAAATTGGCTATTTCTATTTTATGAAAAGTTAGAGATCACAGTGATACTAGTAAGTGCCAAGGCTAGAACAACAGTATTCTTCTCCTGAATCCTTCACTAGGACATTTTTCTTTTTCCTGACATTCCAGACCATTCTCATGATACAAATGAACTGGTTCTATTTGGTTAAAATGATTGCCCATTGGCTAGAGATTTCACAGTGAAGTGGACTCTTTGGAAAAAGATAAAAATTGCCAATAACATAGAGGACCATGTACTTTTAGGTAAAATTGTATTTTCAGCTTAGTCAATTCTGTGTTTTTTTTGCAAGGGCAGAAATGACTTGCATCTACCCACAACACAGAAATAGATTCATTTGTTCAACAACAGATAAATACAAACAGTTCTAGTTTTGGAAAAATGCAGTGTCCAACTTTTATGCAGTCCCAGATACTGCTGAGTGATGGGAAAGCTAAGGATAAAGCCTCAAGATTATAATGCAATAAATGGAAAAGATTATAAAGTGTAAGGAAATACAAAGAAATAATTGTTTTGGGAGGAAGAACTGGGTATTTGAAGTCATTGCTGTGATATGGACAGCCATACTTCAAAACTTCTACAGAAATTGGTGTTTTTTCACTTAAACCATTAAGTTGAGCAGAGTGCCACATATATCATACACTTGTATACAGTATAGTAGACTTGTGATGTGTGTGGTAGACACGGGTACAGCAGAAGCTGGAGGAGAGAAGGCAGCAAATTAGAGGAAGCAAAAGGTAGAGTTGTTTTATCTGGCATTGCTACCTTCCTCTTCCTCCCTTTCATCTTCCTCTTTCTTCTCTTCTCTACTCTCCCCTTCTAGGGCACAGGATTACAATATGATTCACAGTCCTTGCCAGCGATTGTGGTGCTAGATATGCTTCATTCGTCCCTGCTTCTGCTGGCCTTTGAAAACAAGCCCCATGCCCCTGCTCTGTTTGTTGTCAGGAATGAATGGCTCAGAGCAGGAATGTTTCCCAGACGGGAGGTGAAGGGGTCAGCCTGGACCTCTGGACATTTGCTGTGCTTAACTTGCAGGCATGTCATGTGAAAGGAAGGGTGACTCCCAGCGCTTCTGACGGCAGTTTGTATATACGCTGCAAAGCGCTGCTCAGATCATGAGATTGCCTGTCAGGTCATCTGCTGTGAAATCCATTATGAAAAACACCCGGAAACTGATGCCTGACTTGAAGTCCTTAGTTTACTAAATTGCAGAAATTATCTTTGGAAGGTTTTGTCACTTTTATATTTTTTTTTATAAAAAAAAAGTAATGTTTGCAGTAATGCCTCATGCAAAGTGCTAGTTGAATGAATCTGTCACTGAAACTTCAATTCCAGATTACCACACTGCAAGATCTGCTATTATAAATGAAAACACATCTTTAGAAAGTTCACAACAGTTTGAAGTAGATGAGCTATTGAAATGCAACAGAAAAATCTACCCTTTACAGATTAGTCAAACAGTGATTGTAGTCCAATATGTAAACACAGTCTCACTTTATTGTCAGGGTAAAATGGCCCTTAATGTGCTACTCAGAGAGCAGGGTAATGTTACCTAGGCCTACAAATATCTGTAAGAATTTCTTGCTTGTGAGCATGGCACAGAATTCAAAGGCAAATGGAAAATCGTTGTATTACCAAACCACTGCTGCTGCTACTGCTGCTAAGTCGCTTCAGTCATGTCCGACTGTGCGACCCCATAGACAGCAGCCCACCAGGCTCCTCCGTCCATGGGATTTTCCAGGCAAGAGTACTGGAGTGGGGTGCCATTGCCTTCTCCAACCACTAGACTTTCTAAATAAGTTTTTTTTTTTTTAAATCTCTATGAGCTCTGAACCACACTTTACTAAAAGAATGTTAATGAGTAGGTCTTGTGAAGTCGCTCGGTCGTGTCCGACTCTTTGCAACCCCATGGACTGTAGCCCACCAGGCTCCTCTGTACATGGGATTCTCCAGGCAAGAATACTGGAGTGGGTTGCCATTTTCTTCTCCAGGGGATCTTCCTGACCCAGGGATTGAACCCAGGTTTCCCGCATTGCAGGCAGAGGCTTTAACCTCTAAGCCACCAGGGAGTAGGTCTTAGGAAACATTTAAAAGTAGGTTTTATCCAAAGAGGCCTATAGGAGCCGCATCTTTGATGGGACAAGATCAAATGTGATTAAGTTGGTCTCACACCCAGTGCACTGTGCTGTTTGTTTATTGAAGGGTATAGAGGTGGGGTCTCCTTTAGGTTTATGTATTTTCCCTTCAGAAAAGGATCATTTAATGGTATTTTACTACTAATGTGCATGCTGTGCTAAGTTGCTTCAATTGTGTTTGACTCTTTGTGACCCCATGGTATAGCCCACCAGGCTCCTCTGTCCATGAGATTCTTCAGGCAAGAATATTGGATTGGGTTGCCATGCCCTACTCCAGGGGATCTTCGCAAGCCGGGGATTAAATCCACATCTCTTATGTCTCCTGCATTGGCAGGCGACTTCTTTACCATTAGTGCCACCTGGAAAACCCACTACAAATGTGAGCTATGCTTTTTCAAAACTTGTATTTATTTAGTTTTGGCTGCACTGGGTCTTCATTGCTACATGCAGGTTTTCTCTAGTTGCAGTGAGTGGGGATTCCTCTTCCTTGTGGCTCATGGGCCTCGCATGTGGTGGCCTCTCTTCTTGTGGGGGACAGGCTCCAGGGTGCATGGGCTTCAGGATTTGCAGCACGCGAACTCAGTAGCTGTCGCTCCTGGGCTCTAGAGCTCAGGATCGGTAGTTGTGGTACATGGGCTTAGTTGTTCCGCAGCATGTGGGATCTTCCTGGACCAGGGATCAAACCCACATCCTCTGCACTGGCAGGTAGGTTTTTTACCACTGAACCACCAGGGAAGTCCGGTGCTTTTTATAATTAAGATTGTACTTCTTTAGTTTGCCAAATGAGAATTGTGCTAAGGAAAAATAAGTGGAACTTACAAGGTGGGAAGACTAAAGAAGAGAACCTTGAGGATCTTACACAAATAAATCAGAATCTTACTGGACCTGCAATTTTTACATCAAGACTAACTCTCTACAACATTTTATACTGAGTGCATTTATAGTCAAAACCTTGAAAATGATGATTCAACTTCAGAAAGTAGTAGAGTTTGGCAAGGAAGGAGACAAAGAAGAAAAGCTCTGAGCATGAGAAAAGAAACTCAAAGTTCTTTTCTCTTTTGTATTTTCCTTATCCTGAAATAAATATCTTTAGAAGGGACATGGTCACAGCTATCCATTTAGATTTCAAGGTTGGCCATGGCACGAATCACTACTACACCCTTTTTATTTGCATAAAGCAATTACCCCCATGGTCAGTGACTTTAGAGTTGTCTAGACAACATGCTTCAGATGGAATCAGTGACCTCAGATACACCAAGCTAACTCTAAATTAGTGATGAGTGGAGCTGGAAGGAGGTATTATAGTAGTTATAAACCATAAGAAGGTATTTAAGTAGATAGATAAGACACATGCAAATCTTTTCATTGCCATGACAACCATCTTAATATAGGTTTTCCATATGTAGCAAGAAGGGCAGGGCAAAAGGCATTGGGAAAATAGCAGGAACCTGTAATGTAAATGAACCTGGCAGGGGATTAGTCCAGATCTTGGTCATTTATTGAATTTTAATAGAATACAAACTTCTGTAGTAACACAGTACTCACTGGGTCAGAGGACCATCATTTTCAAACCTCAGCTGTAAAGTTCTCAGCTATATGGTTACATCCCAGGTCCCAAGTCTTCACAATGGCTCTGATAGACCCAAGAAAGGAGGAAAGGAAGAATGCCAGAGTGCTACTCAATGCAGATTCTTTGGTGCCCCTGGCCCCAGAGAGCTTTTCAGAGAAGGGTTTGTCCAGTATTCAAATGCATAACTGGTAAGCATGTCTTGTTTGTTTGTGTTTATCAGAGAATCTAGTGAACACCTAAATAATCACATCATGCAATGGCATCATGAAATGTATTTCATTTCAAAGGAGGATGGAATTTCTTCTTGTGCAACTGCCTTGAGGAAGAAGGAGGGACATGCTGCCTGCCTTACTCTCCTTTTCCAATTTTATTTCCCTCCCTTCTCCTGAGCTCTTATCTCTCTGTCTCTGTTTCTTTCCTGCTGGAGTTCTTCATTTCTTCTAAGTGCTGAAATATTGTCAGGTCAGGGCAGCTGTAGGCACTTATGGTCTCCCTGTGGCCTGGGAAGCTCCCTCCAGCCTTGCTTCCTTCTGCCTCTCTCCTCGGAGAGAATCCAGCCTGCCAGCTCTCACCACAACCTGGTTCACCCAGAGCATCTGCTCGGAGGTGAGTGATGGAGGTGGGAGAACACAGGGTACCTCCAACTCCATGTAACATTTTCCTCTGCAGATCACAGGCCTTCACAAGGTCTTGGGATGCTTTGAACTATAAATGGCAATTCTGCTTGCTACTTTTAAGGCCAAGACTGGTACCCACAGAGTCATTAAATTTTTTCATTTAGATCTTTGTAAGTACAGTCAATGTATAGATTCCTTTCGACACAAACTGGTACTTCAACACACAGGGAAACACTGGTTAAAACAAGCTATTTTATTAATTAAAGTAATAACAAATAATAACCCTAAACTTCAATATGTTTAGTGCAAGTCTTGGCTCAGTCATCTGTGTTCTGAGGCTATTTTAAAATATGTATGTCTTTCTAGCGTGAAACCAAATCAAAGCCAGAAAGACTCCTCTTTCCAATCACACAATAACTTAAATGCTAATTTGATCATAACTCTTAAAAACCAAACTGTATGGTGTATTATTTAAATATGATTCATCTAAAAACCATTTAAGTGACAGCTTACTCCAGCAGAAGGCAGATACAACAAAGGGTTAAACAAGAAGCACCCTTCAGCAAAGCACAATTGAAAATCTCATTCATCAGGTTCCACCTGTCCTTTGAAAAACATTCTAACTTTATAGAATTTGAAGACTAACCATAGCCTTGAAAACTGTTGGGATTAGCACTGTAGGGCATCCTGTGTACTGATGTCTCAGTTCCTTACCCAGAATACGTGTTCTGTCTGACAAATCTGGGGGGTGTTATTTTGCCTTCAAGATAGTCAGATGTTCCTTTTTTGACATCTGGGGTTTTAATTAACAGTCTCACCATGTATTTAAAGCAAAATGAACTTGGTCGGCTCTGGACAATGCTGTGAAGCATTTTTATTTACGAACGCCATCCCTGTCATGTTAATTTGTACCAAGTTCTGATTTATCCTAAAAGAACACATTACACAGCGGATTTGGAGGAGTTAAAGGGAATCTACAGGGTGACTTTAATCTTTATGTCTTTATATACTGGAGGGCATTTTACTGCCCCTCTGCACTGCTCTCACTACACAATCATTTTCTGCTTTAGAAATGTAGCCATTTGGATCAATAGTTACAGTACAATATATTGTACTTCTGATGGGGGCCTCCTAGGACAGTTAAGACGCACTGGCCGTGGTACTTTCACCAAATGCTTGGCTATTCTCTGAAATCCATTTCTTTTAAAAAAAGAATTAGGACAACATACATAGAGTCAAATTCATAGGTGTCGTAATGAAATTTTACTTATTCTACTTATGTATATTAAAATAATATTAGGAAAAATGGAGTGCAAAAGAACACTTTGCAGCTTGAAAAATAAGAGATTTTGAATGGGACACCAGAACAGTAGCAGCTAGAAGTAGCTGTCTTTTGGAATTTGTAGCTGCTGCTAGCAAACACTGAGATTTTGGATTTGGCTTCTATTTCTAGATCTTGTGATGACTGTACACTTCTAATGTTGGAAAGAAAGGGGAGAAAAATCCCTGAGATGGCCACAGATGTTTGCAGAGTGTGATGATGGAGCTAGCAAATATATAAAGAAGTTATATGTCTCTTAAAGTGTTAAATGTAGGCTGCAAGTTGAGGATTTTACTGTAAATTCTTTATCTATAAACAAACTGGGTTATCACAGCTGTTTATTGTACTGCCAGCCCTGATCCTAACCTTTATGTCTTTATTGCTTACATACCATTCCCTTGTTTATGTGTCTGTACCATTCGGTGCCCTTGAACTTGGTCCCTCAGAGCCCCGACCCCTGCATGCTTGCTCACTCACTCCACTCACGTCTGCAATCAGTAAATCTGAGACAGGCCCTGGCTGATAGCCGAGCTGCAGTAGGGCAATTAACACAGAACTAAAGTGTCATTCCTGGCACGGTGGGGAGAGTGGCAGACCACAGATGACAGTTCTCAGTTCTGAAGCTGTGACATCCAGGCCAGACCTGGAATTATAGGGAACAAGGGGAAAAAAAGGAAAGAGGGAGCGAGGAGGGGTGCATTTTGGGGGGAGAGAGTTCCTCAAAGAAAAGCGCTGAGTGGCTTCTCTTTGAAGAATTGTTTATTCCCTGTATCAGATTCCAGCTGTCTGACCAGTTAATTGGATGAATACCTAGAGGAAAACATTCTGTGCACTGATTGAATTGGGAAAAATGGGCATCTTTCTTTTCTCTTTAGAAGGAGAAAGTGCTTTTTCTTTAAAAAAAAAATCACCAACTTTCAATCACCTTTTAATGGTGTTCCTGCCAGACTTAGATTAAAAAAAGGAAAAGAAATATCTTTTATTAAGTGCCTCCCCCCACCTTTTTGCCCACTCACGGTTTTCCCTGCAGCCACCTACATGCTCCGACTCTGATATCTTAATAAAGTTAGTGTTGAATAGAAGCAGGGCACCCAGGCAGCTGCCTGCTGAGGGGCAGCTTCCCATTTAGCCCCTTTCTCTAAGTAGCTCTGGACACCCACCTATACAATGAGATAAAGCTGTTCTTAATCCCCAGGTCCAGAGGACCCTCAGACCACCAGGGGGCATCTTAGATCCTGAGCTTGGACATCCAGGTGTCAGCTTCCTGGGAGCTATGCAAGTTGATTTTGAAAGCAAAGCCAGCCTTTCCTTGGATTGAATGCTCTCTCTCCCCTCCTTCTCCCCACTCCAGCTTTGCCTGCTACTCTCCTCAAATATTATCACTTTTAATGGGACTATTTCCTATCATTAGGAAACGATAGTTAGTAACAGCAGCTATCATTTATTAAGTACTTAATTGATGTGCTTCATTGGGCTTCCCAGGTGGCTCAGACAGCAAACAATCTGCACCCAATATGGGAGACCCGAGTTCAACCCCTGGGTTGGGAAGATCCCCTGGAGTGGGGAAATGACCACCCACTCCAGTATTCTTGCCTGGAGAATTCCATAGACAGAGACAGAGGAACCTGATGGACTATAGTGCATAAGGTCACAAAGAGTTGGACATGACTGAGCAACTAAAACACAATAATTGATGTCATGTATTCTATAGACTGTATCTTATTTATTTCTCACCAATACCAAAAAAAAAATAAAGAAAACCCCATAAAACCTGGATTATTCTTTCCACATTCCAGATAAAAAAGCTGAAAGTCAGAACAATCAAATATCTTGCCCAAGGTCAAAGGGCTATAAAATGTAGAACCAAATTAAAATCTATGCTGATGCCAGGAAATATGTCTGTCTCTGTCAAAATGTGAGCCTCTGTCTCAAGTCTTTTCCATATTGGCTATGTGAGCTTCAGACAGTCCCTGGTTGCTCTATATCTCAGGTTCCTTACCTGTAAAGATGGGGATAATAAACCTAGTGGGAATATCATGAGGATTCAGTGAGGTGATGCTGCATACACAGAGCACATCTAGCACATCTTAAGAGTCCTATAGATATAGTTGTTTTTGTCGTTGCTGTTGTCATCATCACCATCATTACCTTGCTTCTCTGACCATTCACATTGAGGAGGTGAAGGATTAGCAAGTTGAAGAAGTCAGTGTGATAATTTGAACAAAATAATTTGCCATCCACAGAACAGAGGAAAAAGAAAAGAGTTGGATTTTAGACACAAGGATTTATTTGTAAAGTATCACATAATTCCATTCAGTTGAGGTCACACAGACAATGGATTGTTTAAAAAGCTCTGAGACTGACTTCTTTACATGAATGATTTGTTAGTAATGTAGCTAATACGGCTTTGGCATGACTGTGTCTCATACGATTCCATCTACTATGTGGTTGTGAAATGAAGGCAGTTTTTTTTTTTTTTCCTCTCCAACTCTGCCTTATGGACATGATATATTGGATTTAGCATCTTGTCCAGGAAGGCAAGATTCACGTTCTGAATACACATTTGATAGTGTGATGCTCCATATTAGCACTAAGTGGATTATAGAACTCATTTTAAAGGATGTGGTGATGGAATAGTTAAGTACTATGGTGGTTTCCCATACATGCTGGGGTAAATCCATCTACCCAGCTTCATGTTTCATCACTTTTCCCAGCACATCACACTACACAAGTACATCTGTATTTTCTAGCAATATGGAGAATACAGGAAGTGACAGGTGTGCTCAGAAATTATTACAATATCAAGACTGGTGTTCTGTAGTATGCATAATGAAAATAAAATAATTGTTAGTTAGTATTCTGTAGGAAAACTAGGTGAGAAATCTTGAAATTTTGAGTTCACCATTGAAATCACAAAAGATCACTCCTTAAAAATGGCAGTTGCTAGGAACCTGCTCCTAATGGATGCATTTGTGTTTATATTTATTATTGCCTTTGAAGCATTTTGGATGTGACCCATGGTTTAATTGAAGGGCATCAGAAGTGAATATCCCTCCACCTCATTCCCATGCCTCTGCTAATTCCACTTTTACTTTAATTTCTGTTTGCCTGAAAGGTGATTTCTTTTTCTTTTTTTGCAGAAAACAAACATTTCTGAGACTAAAATTTGAGGAATTCTTAATGGCTTAGTGCCTTCCTAGAGACTCAGGACATTATATTTGAATTTTAAAATTATCCAAAGCACTTTAATTTTGCTTGGCCTAGACTTGCCTAAACTTATTTAACCATAGAATTCTTGAATTATTGAATAACAGCATATAACTGTAGCAGAATTGTCTGCTGAACCATCTGAATTTGGGTGCAGTCAAGAGAAGAAAAAGTATGGACCATGTAGGGCACAGAAGAAGCAAATCACCTCTGCCCAAATGCCACTGGCCACACCCAACCACAAGGGAAGCCAGAAAATGTAATGTTGCTGGTTCCCAGAAGGAAAAGGAACTGTGACTTGGGAATAGCTAGTTGGGTTTCCCCACATATGTCAACTGATAACATCTTTCAGAAAGAAGATCCTACAATCCAGAGACAGTTCTGGGCCAGGTTCTTTTACCTCCTTGAAATATGAGTAGATGCTCTCAAAATTTTTCCCCCAAAAGACCTAAGGCCTACAAGTTTGTCTTTAAGGAATGCTTGTTAATGAAGCAGACAAAATTTCTGCTATTATTTAAGTTCAATGTTCTGATGGATCTTATTTCTCTGAATTACAACATTGAAGAATCAATATAAATCTTAATTCAGCAGAAGTAGTGAGGGAAGATGGGGTTATGTGGCTCAGATACAGATCTTTCTGTTGTTATGGGTTAACACAGAGATAGAGTTTAGAGATTGGGAAGGAATGGTTGTTCATAACCCATTTGGAAGCATTTCTTATATATCAGATGTCTCCAACCAGCTTTAGACCAGTAGTGGCTCACACTCAATTCATGACTGAATTGTCTGATGAATATTTGAAACGTTGATACCCTGTGCTTTGAGTTGAAAAAAGGATATGTAGGGTTTGAAATTTAGGCAGGCAGGAAGTAAACTGACATGCTGGTGTGAAAGTTCTGAATCCAGACTTGCTTTTTCTGTAAGGCACATGTTCAGCTATTAGCCCATGGGAGTAGAGAACAGGACTGCTTGAGGGTAGAAGCAAAAGGTTTCTGGAAAAGAAGTAACAATTGACTCTAGCTCTGTGACATCCATAGAGGTGATATCATATCTACATCTTTCATTTGGAGCTGGAAAATATAGTAAAGAGAGTTTTAGTGACCATTATTGAGCCTCAATGCATATAAAATAAATAATTTTATAAAGAAAAATCATATCCCTATGGGCCCTCTAGGTTTGGTTATTTCAAAACCCATCTTGAAAAATTTAACTCAGATCAACTCATAATCATACCGTTTATTGAGTGAGACCATATCTTCAAGATCATCTAATTTCCTGATTTTATAGGAGAGAAAATTAAAAGTCCAAAAAGGCACAATGGCCTGGCCAAAATTGCATGTTGTTTGTGGCAGAAACGGTCATAAACTTCATGTGTTTAATGGCATTTCCCAAACTCTAGTGATCATTTATTTCAGAATATTTAAATAATCCATCTATATAGCTATTTACTTAGCAAAAATAAACTTGGAGAGCACTGTGAATTTAGCAAGGTTTTTTTTTTTTTTTTCAAAACTATTTTCTGTGTACTGTGCTAGGTGCTGGATTTACAGTCAGTAATAACAGAAAGAAGCCAGAGGTGGTTGTGAGGAATAAATGAGCTAATAAGGTGTTCACTTAGAATACAGTTTGGCAAATAGTGAATGATTAGTGAATGTTCGCTGTTGTTTCTATTGTCATTGTCAATATAAGAATAACAATAATCCTTGTTATTCTTGCCTTTACGGAACTTTAGTAAAACAAGAAAACATCTCCCCATTTGGTTTCTTCTCTGCAAAATCTCATTCCTTGTGGTGTGTGGCTTCAGGAAATCCAATGTATCCTGTGAGATCCCCTGATACTAGCCCCTTATTCTTCATGGACTTCATTCCTTTGTGATTCCAAGCCAGAGCTTATTTGGCAAGAGGTTTCCTGGGAATATTTATAGTTAGAAGCTGATTTGGAGCAGACAAATGATTTAAGCTTTATAAGCAGCATGTATTAATACTTTTTAGTATTGTTTTTTCCTGAATTAACTATCTTTGCAGTTGTAGCAGCTACTAAATTTTTCAGGGAAAGATAAGAAAGGAGAGTGGGAGAGAGGAAGGGAGAGAGTGAGAAAGAGAGATCAATGGGGAGATTATGCAAGTTTTAAAATTTATAAATGCTAAGGAAGTGCTCCAGTGGGTGTTGCAGGGACAACAAAATGGGTGAGGTCCATCTTCAGGCTTAGAGGACTTTGTCATCTACTCATGGAGATAAAGAAAGTGCACAAAGAAGAATAATAAAATAGAGTAGACACCTGAAGCTCTGTAAAGGAAACAGAAACAAAGAGAAATCACATTAGACAAAAGAGCACTTGCCTTTCAAATCATCAAGAGCAACGGCCACTTGGCCAAAGAAGGTGTTGAATTTAAGATGAAATAGCACTTCTCTAGTGTTCTAATAGCACAGGTTGTTTGCTTGTTTACTATAAAAATATATGTTCCAAATTGCCTGTTGTTGTATTAGTATTTATTTGTGCACTAAAAGTACACCCTGTGTCTGAGAGAATTTCACTTCAAGTGTTTCAAGTAAAAAAAAAATCAGGTATTACAAAGCTGAGAAAGGGGTGTAAACTCAGAGGCAGTGTTGTTTGGAAATGTAAAGCCTCAATGCTGAGCCACCATACAGGATTCAAAGGCACTGGGATTGAAGTAGAAAGAAATGTAGATTGAAAGAAGGGGCTTATTTTCTGTGTAGAGGGACATGCTGGAGTTTCAAGATTTGGACATTTTTACAAAAAAATTATGCTCTAAAACTTGGTGAATAAAATTATCAAAACAGCACTCCACTAAAATAGGAAGCAACCTAGATAGATACCTTTCATTTAAAGTACATCATCAATGTCATCAATCAGTTCTTGAGAGTTCCTCCACACAGTAACCACTGCAAACCAATAATTCAAATTATTGTAACTTTAAGTATATGAAGAAAGGGAATAAGGACATGCTCAGTTGATAGCAAATAGCTATTTTAAAGAACCAAGTCAATTTGATCTTCAGCCAGATATATATTTTTTCTGTTCTTTGAGAATGTTTAAATTCATGGTAATTGCTAATTGTTTATTTCAACTATATTAAATGCCTTTTTGGGGGGAAAATCCATTTCACACCCATACTTAATTCCTCCTATCATAATGACTGTGTTGATGTCATGAAAATCATAATGTCCACATACTTTCCAATTATCAGAGTATCCTCTACTGCTGGGGCTTCCCTGGTGGTTCAGATGGTAAAGAGGCTGCCTACAATGCAGGAGACCCAGGTTCACTCCGAGGGTGCGGAAGATCCTCTGGAGAAGGGAATAGTTACCCACTCCAATATCCTTGCCTGGAGAATTCCATGGACAGAGGAGCCTGGTGGGCTACAGTCCATGGGGTCACAAAGAGTCAGACATGACTGTGCAACTAATACTTTCACTGTTTTCTCTGCTAGTACACAACTTAGTGCTTTTATCTTTTACTCATTCATTCATTGAAGTGTCATTGATTATTTGCTATATGCCAGATACTCTTAAATCTTGGAGATTAAAAGATTGACAAGGACATGTGCCAGTTATCTCTGCTACCCTTCCAGAGTCACCCTTTGCTTTTCTTCTCCTTGTTCTATACATGGAAGCCTGATCTTTGTAAACATTATTAATAAGCTCTTTTGAGCTCTGAGCCAATGAGATGCCCTGGAGCGAGGTAAAGGTTGGGGTACTTTTTGCCCCCAGTCCCTTCTCTCTGCCAGGTTGCTCTATGCAGCTATGTTCTAGTGATGAAGAACTGTATCCTATCGGGAATTGCTTTCACAAAGCTACTCTTTCTAGGTTCTGACATCTGCTCCTTCCGCTAGCCTCTTTAGGCCAAGGGGTGGTAGAGAAACTGCTGTTACTAGGTCTATACTGCTCTTTCATGGCTTCCTTAACACAAATTTCAAATAACTCCTTTTAAAAATTCTGTTCAAATTCTCACTTTGAGAGTGGTCTCTTTCTCACCATGGCTATCTGATATACCATGCTTCTTCCCTTCAATCCTGAATGAACACCTGTTAATGTTAATAGTTACAAATATCCTAGACCCCACTGGATTCAGATAGTTGCAGTGACAGCCCAATTGGTAAAATAACCTTATCACAGACTCTTCTGTTGCAAATGTGTGCTCATATATTTTCTCATCATTTCTCTATATGAAGATATTTCCTGTCAAGCATTCCAGTAGGCTCTTAATGGTTAAAAATACTCTGTAACTAAAAATGCCTTTTCTTTTTAGAACACATAACAAAGACATTACAATGGATAACAAGGTTTGGATAAGGAGTGTCATGTAAGGCGACATGTATGTTCTGATCTCCAGCTCAGCTTCCAGTCTGTCTAAATAAGGCCTGTTGTAAAAATCCATTCACCATGTCATATCTTTTTATGCCAGAATACTCGTACATCCACATATACTTAGAAAACAATGAAAAATTCACGTTCACCTTCTTTCTCCCATTCACAATCTCTTCTCACTTACTGTTTTGCCTGCTTTTCTGAAGACATGAAATCTGTTGTGTTTTCAGTATGGAATTCTAACAATTTTTTGGATAGTTTTACTGTTCTTAGATTCCCATCCCCCCCAACCATGTTTCCCTTTTACCTTCTTAAAAAGATGAAGTCTTCATAACTAGAGGAAACATTAAGGGTGACTTTTTAATTCTGTATTTCCTGAATGACATTTAAGATGTTTTCATATATAACAAAAATGTATTATTTTTCACATTGTCCTCAATTTTCTTCTTAATACAACCCAACATCCTATCTTTTTTTTTTTTTAATCTTTTCCTGTATGTCAAGCCAACATACTTTTTGAGCTATTGATGGTGGCGTCTCCATTTCTTTCTTGAGAGGCTGTGGGTAATTCAGATGCCATTAGCGTTCTGCGTATGAGTAGTCTGAATTGCTTCTTCCACTAGGTCTTACCTTGAACTTGCTACACTCAATTCCATTCGCCATTGTGGAGCTTAATTACTAAACTGCTTTTGGTCTTTCTGAAGTTCTTCTCTCTCCTTTTTCTTGACTACATCTGTACTTAGTGTATGAGTAATTATGTGGTTTTGATAAATTTGCCTCCCTGCTATTCACCCCAGCGTTAAGGTTGTTAATGAACTTATGGAACACTAGTGTCACTTAGATCCAGAGGCCATCAACTAATTTTTGAGCTGATAACCAGTGACTTCTTTCAGCATTCTTTCTTTTAACCAGTTTCCAATCTAATGCTCCTGAAATCCAATGATTTTTTTTTTTTTTAAAGATACCAAAAAGAATCAAACTCTGATTATTTGGTGAAAATAAAAACAGTTAAAGTTATTATGAAAATGTAACCTACATAATATCCCAACAAGATTCTAGAGCCTTTTTTGGAATCTCAGCCCTCATGACCACCATTTGCAGAAGTGCAAATAAAATATTTCCCAAAGATTTCTTCTTTATTAAAAAAGACATTTAAACATTATGAACAGGCAAGGCATGATGGGATATAACTTAATATTAAATGCAATTTACCAACATGAATTGCCAAGCTAACTACCCATTTATTGGTTATTTACATGTGGAACGCATTGTGCTAGGTACTCTAAGGCAGATCAGAAGTTTAAGGCTTACTTTCCTACTTCCTTTGGAAAAGTAAAACAAAAGCATGGATTTAACACAGGAGCTTACAAAGAAGTCTGTAAGAATACATGTAGCAATATGATGGAATTAAAAAAAGATGAATTATAAGCAATTTTATGTTTAATTGTTAAATTAATGTTAGAAGCAATAAACCTTAAGTGTTCTCAGAAGGCCTTATTTTACTGGTTTTGTAGCAGAATGGAAAGAGCATGGACTTTGGAGTTAGGCTTTGGCTTGAATTTTCTGAGTGAGCTCTGGGCTTGCTCATCCAGCTTCTTAACATCACAACCAGGTGGCTCACAGTTGAAATAACCGTGACTTGTTCAAAATTAAATTTTTGATTCAGCCTGTTGTTTCCCTCACCCACTTCTTTCCTGCCTTCCGCATGTCAGCAAATACAGCTATGCTTCCAGTGGTTCAAGTTACAAATTTAGAAATTATCTTTGATCCCCCCTTTTTCCTCAAACTTCTCACCTTTCATCCTTCAGCAAATTTATCAAGTCCACCTCTACTATTTGAATCACTTTTTTGTCTTTCCCACTCCATAACGTTAGCTTGCCTCCTTCATCTCATTTGGAATATAGCAAGAGCCTCCAACACGCCTTCCAACTTCTGCTGTCATCCTACTGACCCACCTTCCATGAAGCAGCCACTGTAATTTTCTTACGGCAAAACCAATATAATATTGTAAAGTAATTAACCTCCAATTAAAATAAATACATTTAAATTTAAAAAAATTCAATTGCAAAATTTTTCTCTTGATTAAAATCATTCAGTGATGGTCACTACATGTAGAAAAGAAAATCTAAACTCATCCCCAAGTTGTCAAGGTCCTCCAAGGAACCGGCCCTTCTAACTCTTCATTTCACGTGTGCCCTTCTGTTCTCCCGCCCCACTACCACCCCGGTCTCACCTCAGATCCCCTACTCTGCCAATCTCTTTTCTGTTCATGGTCTTTACACAAATTGCCTCTGTCTAGAATATTCTTTATATGGCTTGCTCCATTTCCTTTAGGTCTTAGATTTCTTTAGGGAAAGATTTTTAGCCACACTATCGATATTCCTTTTCATTTCTATCCCAATTTTGCAATTGTCCTTGTATTTCTTTCTCTCTTTTCGGTAATTTCTCGGCTTTTCACCTCTGTTTGTGACATAATCTCCAGGAGGGTGGGGACTTTCTCTGTCTTGCACACTGCTGCATTGCCAGTACCTGACGTGTGGGTGGTACTCAGTAAGAATAAGTTACTGAATAACTAAAGAAAATTAAAATAAAATTCTTCTGGCTCCTATTCTAATTTGTATAGCTGTCACCATTTACAGCTTATATTAGCTTTCCTCTTAACCTTTCTAACTTAAAGTTCATTTTCCATGACTCAAATTTTGCTCATATCTTAGTAGGAAGATGTTCGCTTGTGGAGGTCAGCTTGAGAAAATATAAGAGCTTTTTAAGCTTTGTGAAATGAGAAGTTTAGGTAAAGCTAAAGAAAGTGGTATTACATTAAAAATATTAAATAAAATCAGAGACAGCAAAGAGAAAATTGCATTGGAGGAAAGTGGGTCTTAACCATGTATTTTGAGTAAGATCCCACCTCAATATTTACACTAAAATTGTTCTACATTTGAGCTGGAGTGATGTTATAGTATTTTGATATAGAATATGAGAAAGTTCTAAGAATACTTTCTGATGGGTTTCCATTGTCCTCCCCTGAAGAAGGGAGAGCTATTAGTACAGTAAAAGAGAGAAGCCCTGGGGAGAACTAACTCCGCCCAGTTCAGTGAAACTATGTATTAGTAGCTGAACTGCTAACACTTAATGCAATGTACTATCTGTCCAACCATACTGTTTCAATTATTGACCATGGCTCCATATTCTTCTATAGAGTCTCACCTAGAAATGGAATAGGCCACTGAATTTCCTTTCCGTAGGTTACCTGAAACCTGGAATCTGAAACGAGACCCAATTCGTTTCCCCTTGGTAATATTCTGCCTATCACCTCTTTCACAGGTTGGTCCTCCTCTGTTTCATTTTGCCAAGGTCTCAGTAGCCTTGTGTTGCAAAGAGATGTCATTCAAGGATAGGTAGAGTCAGAGTGTGACCATAAAAATTACAAGGTGCAAACTAACACTGCAGGCTGGCTGTGTATTTATCAGCAACACCTGGAGATCATAACACAATCTAATCAGAAAATCACCTAAGTATAAGTTGTCCCATTGGCCACCTCATGTGAAAATGAAACAGCTGTGTAATTTAGCTTTCGTGAAAGAAAGTCATATCCCGAAACTTTGATATCTTTATTACTATTGCAATTTATTTATTTATATTGTTTTGATCTTCTTCGGCATCATTGTGTTCCAGCATTGTGTTTCTCCAAGTGTATGACATGAATGGTCCATGGTAGTACAGATAATGATTATAAGGGATTCTTTAATGAATTTAAAATAATGTAAGAGTGGTCTATTTATTTTTAGATGTGTTAAAAAAACATATGTACAGTTCTCAAATCCCTAATTTATTGCTTAGAACAAAATTAAGCAATGAAATGGGAATTGACTTAAAGTATATTTTATGATAGAGTAAATAATAATATAAATAATACTCAGATCTCCACAGAATTCTGAGTGTGGTAAGTGACTACCTAAATTTTGGGAAGCATAGTAATATTCTCCAGTCATAATCTATCTTGGTTTATGACAGGGATTAAATAGGCTGAGTAACTTCCTTTTCATTTGGCAACTGATGAAAAAGAAACTTTTGCCTGAATAAAGCCCCATTTAAAAGTCTTTGCAGTGAAAAATGCTAAAGGTGAAAGTGGAGAAAAAAGAGAGTAGGGATACAAGAGCAAAAAGCAGGGACAAGAATGAAATCAGGGTTCTGGTTTGTTAACAGCATCCTTGTTTGCCAGGCTGGTAAGTGGAGGAAATACACTTTGAGAACCTGGACTATTCAAACTCTTAAAACCTCCCCACAAAAAGAGCTTTGGTGAATCTGAGGCTCTGCAATTGCCAGCCACAACTGAATGCTTTATTGCCGTCTGGAAGTGTTTATTTTCTGAACATAAATTCAAGGGACAGATTCAAGGCATGTCTAGAAATAAAGCATATCATCATGTGAACTGAGCTGACAAGGACAATTTACTGTACCCTGCATTTGTTCTGGGCCAATCGGAGGAGAGCCAGTGATTAACATTCTAAAATCCCTGCTGTTCAGTTCTGATTGTCCCTTCACTGAACTTTGAGATGGCATGGATTAACCCTTGAAGGGCTCCAGCACAGAGCCCAGAGCCAAGAAGGGACCTTGTTCTACCCTAGAAGATATACGCGGCTTCAAGATGTCCCTGAGTCCACAGGAGGGGCTGATCCTGTGCCTGAGAGGGCGCTGGGAAGAAAGAAACAGCCGAGAGCCAGTCTTTTGCTGAGAAAGCTGAGGTTTGGGCTTTACAGGCTACATTCCTGTGTTATTCTGCAATAAAGATGAGTGAAGTGTTCATACTGATTGTTTGAACAGGGACTGCAAGCCTGTTAATTGGGAGAGGCAGGAGAAGATAGTGTTTAAGAGCATGAATTCTGGAATTTGGTAGAGTTGGATCTGAATGACAACCCCATCATTTACGTGCAATTTATTAACGCATTTATTTAATAATTTATATTTATTCATGCAGTTATGTGCAAATTATTAATGCACTTGACATTCTGGTTCTTATTTACAAAGTTGAAATGTAGCACCCATCTCATATGCAAGCTTTGAGAATTAAATGAGATGATATGTATGAAGGGTCTGGCTCAATAAATACTTCTCCCATAATTGTTGTTATTTACTAATTATTATTATTATTATTATTTTGTTCACATGCCAACCAAGAAGAATCTGCGGGGGAAATTTTTGCTATTTTTTCCCCGGAGGTATGAATGCTATTTTGCATGCTATTTTTAGAAAACCTAACCTCAGCTATAGGTGGCAATGTTTAATCCATTACTAGAGTGTATAATTTTGAAATCATTTTCAAACTGTAAGGACTTTAGATTGAAAAAACCCTTCAGTTTCAAAACACCTCAATTGAGTAAATTTTAGAATAGTCTTTTTTTTTTTTTTTAATATGGAGGTAAATTCACAGTCAAATAACTTGCAATCACTTTGATGTGCAGCATATTAGAAAAACGAGCCAAGAATTAAGTTGAAGTTGGAAAAAGAAATTGGCTAGGGTAGTATGATTTATCCGAGGTTGAGATTTCAATATGTGTTCCTTTCCAGTATACAAATGACTAGATGCTTACAGTTTGAATGTGTACATGATAGGAAAGCCTTTTCTACCTCCCAGCTTCCTCCCTCTGCTTCTGGTCTCTGTTCTAACAAGGAACAAATATCAACAGTTGGAAGTCAGGCAGCTGGGGCAAGGGGAGAGGGTGGGTCAGGAAGACGAATCACTAGGAAACATTTATCTGAAAGGACATAATTTACAATCTTGCATATTTTTTCCTGAGAGACTTCTGAGCATCCTATTGAGTTTCCGGATAGACAAAAAGGATTTTAGAAGTATGGGTTTTATCTTACTTAACATTAACACGTGGTCCTTAAACATTCATCTAAGAGATAAAGAACAGTATCATTGAATTTTAGGGGGAAAAATCCTATGAGTTTTTTTGTCTATTTTGATGGTTCTATAAGAGACATTTTCATGGCAAGTTGATTTGTGAGCTGAGAGTATCCATAAAAAGAGCCTTCCTTCCTTCCTACCCCTTCCCTCCTTCTTTCTGTCCCTTTCTCTCTCCTTTTCTTCTTTCTTTCGTCTTTCTACCTCCTTACTATGTATCTCTTTTTTAAGATTTAAAAAACAGTATTTAATTTGTTATTTGGCTGCACCAGGTCTCATTTGTGGCATGCAGGATCTTCACTGCAGCACATGAATTCCAAGTTGTGGCTTGGGGGACTTGTCCAGGGATCAGACTTGGGCCCCTGCCTTTGCAGCATGGCGTCTCAGCCACTGGACCACCAAGGAAGTCCCCCTACCATGAATCTTTTGATTCTACCTGTCTATTAAGATGAGCATTTAAAAGCATACTATAGATTATTCTTTATTTTCAATTTGACTTGTGTAAAATAGAGATCAGGGTAACCCAAGTGGGGTTCTGATTCCAGTTTTGCAGGCTTATTGTCAATTATGTTTGTTTATGACATCCGACTTACCAATATATTTCTCAACTATCTATATAACATAATAAGCCTATTATTAGAAATTTACAAATAGAGGAATTTAAAAAACTGGCTAAATAGCATGCTTTGCTTCTCATAGATAACTCTATATATTACAACTTCTGTTTAATAATTAATGTTCTTGCTTTTAAGATATTAACAATTTAATCCTTGTCCTACTTAATCCTCTTTTATAATGAAAAGTTCAGTGTGTTCTTTGAGTCTTGTATCACTTCTACACTAACTGTGATGAAATGTTCAGTATAATGCACTGATAAATATTTGAAAATTGGGTAGAAGGAATGTGGAAAAAGCACTTTGTGTTTTTAATTGATATGCTGAACAACATTGGTTGTAAATGGAACTAATGCAATTGACTTTGTTTATTTTCCTGATGTGATTTTTAAATTGTGATGCCTGAAATTACCTAAGCTGGTTATTCAAACTCTAGCTAGAGTGTCGGTGTCTATGTCAGCTGTCCTTGCTTCCCTTTACTTTTCCTGTAAGAAACAGTTTGCTAGCAATATATTCAATTTAGTGACCAAAGTTCATTTAGATTGATATAATAGTTTTACCAAAATCTGGCTTACCGTGACCTCTTATCTCCCCCACCCCCATGCCCATTTTCTTTTTGCTTACTTCTCTGAAATCTCTTTCTCTTTTGCTGGATTTGGTGATGTTTTCCTGAATTAATTTTAGGACTTTAAGCTGCTGGGCACCTTTCATTTTTATGTAATGTCAAAATTATGGGCATAGTTTTGGGTCTTGGAACTGAGCTACATTTTAGTCACTTACATTTATTTAGTTTTTTCTCTCTGTCTCCCTTTGCTTTTCTTCCCCTCTTCCCCCCTCTTATTTCCCTCGCTTCCCCTCTCTTCCCCTCTCCTTCCCTCTCCCTCACCTCTCTCTCTCTCTCTCTCTTATATATATATATATATATATATATCCCTTTTTTAGGTTAAGAAATATCTTTCAATGCTTTCCATATCTTTTCCTACTTGGAATTTTGGGGCTTCCCTAGTGGCACAGTGTCAAAGAATCCACCTGCAATGCAGGAGATGCAGGAAAAGCTGGTTTGATCTCTTAGTGAGGAAGATCCCCTGGAGAAGGAAATGGCAAGCCACTCCAATATTGTCGCCTGGGAAATCCCATGGACAGAGGAGCCTGGTGGGCTACAATCTATAGGGTCTCAAAAGAGTTGGACAGGACTTAGCGACTAAAAAACAATAACAACACTTGGAATTTAGTGGCAGCCTCACAACTATTGAAGTCTTTCCCCACAGGTCATAGTATTCTGAATGTCCCATGCTCTTTAGGATTTAACCACCTGCCTCTTTGGCCTCATCTGCTACATTACTCCATCCCTTCTCTACTCCACACACACACAAAGCAGCTTTTGTAGCTTATGACCTTACTCATGTGTTCTCTCAAGCCTCTGTCTCTGAGCTGAGAAGATGTCTCCTTCTAGTATCCTTCCCTGATACCCCAGGACAGAGATGAGTTTCCTCACTCACTGAGATCATAGAGCCTGTGTGTTCCCTATCACACTGTACTGCAATGACCTGTTTACTTGGCAGCCTTCTGCCCTGGACTGCAAGATCTTTATGAGAATGAGCCTGTCCTGAGCTTCTATTCCTCAGTACTTCCAAGCAGAGTGCTTGGAAATGGTTGGATATGATTTTTGGTTGAGTGAATGTATGAATGAACATACTATAATTGAATGAATCCTCCTGAGCAAATGCCTCAACTTCCAAAATACTACTAGATTATAGAGTCCATGGAATTGCTTATGTTAGAGATTATAGCTTTCTTTTCCCATTTCTCTGCTGCTGCTGCTAAGTCAGTTCAGTCCTGTCCGACTCTGTGCGACCCCATAGATGGCAGCCTACCAGGCTCCCCAGTCCCTGGGATTCTCCAGGCAAGAACACTGGAGTGGGTTGCCATTTCCTTCTCCAATGCATGAAAGTGAAAAGTGAAAGTGAAGTTGCTCAGTCGTGTCCGACCCTTAGCATGGACTGCAGCACACCAGGCTCCTCCATCCATGGGATTTTCCAGGCAAGAGTACTGGAGTGGCGTGCCATTGCCCTCTCCATCCCATTTCTCTAGGACCAAAAAAAATTAAGCTAATGACAGTTTTCTGGTACCCATTAGTGTTTTCAGCACTCTTTAGATATTAAAAAAAGATAAAAAAACAAGAACCTTTCTTCCAGGAACTTGAGCTTCCCAAATGTATCGGTGACCCGATGCTGCCTATTGATACTGTTAAAATATTACTATTAGCTAAGCATTTGGTGGTTGCTCAGACATTGTTTAAGAATTGACTGGGTGGCTAAGACAGAGTGGGAATTTTTGGATTAGAAGCAAAAAGACCAGAAAAGACCTGAGATGGTACCGTTTCTACAGCCACATTAGATACCTTTAATTTAGGAAGATTGACAAAAATTGTAGTACTGGCTCAGGCCCCTTTCTGAAATTGGTAAGCCTTTGCCCTCTTTTCTCCTCTGTTCATATATGAACACTCTGTATTTTCCTCTTGACTGTTAGGAAGTTCTCCACATGGAATTTTGGGAATTTTTTTTTTTTTAATGTTATAGTAATGTAGCGCGGCTATCGCAGCTTTCCATCAGAAGTGGCAGGCAGCCAAAAACTAGAATCATTGTTTGCAAACTCTAAATATAGAGTCAAGATTTATATGAAGAAAACAGATATGTCTTGTTATAAAACCATGAATAAGCATTGGCACAAACATAATAGTTTATTCTTCCTTGATACCGCTTATTTTAAATAGCTATCTATCTTTTACTAAGATACTGTAGAAAGATACATTACAGAAACATTTGCTTCAGCTCAAAGTACCGGAGGGTTGGTTGCTCTTTTCTTCATGCAGTTAAGACTTCATTATTTCTAGGAAGTGATGAGGGAAATAAGAGCCTAAAGGTGATTTGGTCTTTCTGCACTTCAGGTAGCCCATGGGGATGTTATTATTAATAATGCGTCATATTCATCTTCAGGTCATTGTTCATATGGTTTGCTTTTTTAAATTCTGGATTTGTTCTAACTTTGCACAAAGGTTGCCTTGATCCTGAGATTTCTTTGGCCTTTGGTTTATAGGATGTCGTGTTCGGCAAAGAAAGAAGTCTCTCCCGTACCCCATCTGTGCTGCTTTCTGCTTCCTTCCCAAACTGCCCCCTCTCTTCTGATTTCCATCCCCTTTAATCATTTCTGCCTGGTCCACAGCAAATGGGTAGCAGGGGAGGGGGAAAGACTTTCAGAAAGAGTTAAAAAGGATGGATGAAATTCATACAATGTACACCATATGGCCTGACGTTTTCCAGATTAAGTAAACATTTCTATGGGGGATAAATAGTCCAGTACATTGATGTAAAGAAATTGTATGAGACAAGGGCATATTCAGCATAGTTATGCTATGGAGTAATGTTTGCTCAGTGAGAAAAATCTGAAAATTCAAGGGCAGGGGGCAGGAAGGGGAGGGCATTGGTACAACCCAATTTTTGGAAGAAGGGGTTAAAAATCATAAGTTTGTAGCCAAAGTAAATACTATCTCCTCTAAGTTTAACATTAGTAATTGTTTTCAAATGCATACCCATATACACACACATGCCCACTCATGAGAAATTCCCCCACAGAATATCTGCAGACCTCTCTGAAAAATACTGAAGGATTAAATTTTGTCAAAATCCCTGTCTCAGTGGCCCATGCCTTTTGAGAGATGCTTGCAGTGGCTGGCAAACTGATTCTAGGTGGACTGTTGCCGGTGTGTGTGCCTGCATTGGGTGTAGACCGATCTGCTCCTTGGTGAACAACCCCAGAACCATAGATTTCATTTGATCTTTGCAAAGGCTAACATCTGTCTGCTGTCATTTTAGTAAGATTGATGACAGGCAAGAAAGAGAAGAGGAGAGAGAGTCAAGGGAACAGAGACCCAGAGAAGGAGCTCTGGGCAGCCCCAGGGGCAGTGGCTGAGGCTGCCAAGGGTCACTGCTGCAAACTCTCAGGCCGATGAGGGCCTTGGTGGGAAGTAGCCGGGCCCCACACTGGCAGTAATTGCCCTGGGTTGTTACAGCTGATAGCTCGAACTCCAAGACACAAAGGCAGCATTTTGCACCTTATATATCTTAATAGATTACTCACATTGCAGGCAGCACCAAGCTAAATGTTATGACAGCCATAAGAATGTAGTTTACTGTTATCTTAATATAGCTGGGCAGCGCAGGGTAAAGCCATCAAAAAATATTTTATTTTTTTAAAGTTTCCAAGAGAAACTAACTGATACAGACATGGAGCTATTTTTACACGAAGGCCTGAGTTTTGGCAAACGCCTTTCAAACCATAATTTTAAACATATACACACATATTTCACATATGCATATGTATACGCATCTATGCACATTTATATATGCATTTCCTCCACTTGCTAAATATCATTTTTCTTTCACTACTTCCCTTAAATTGTTATGTGAACACCATGCAGGGAAGAGTCACTTCAGGTATTTTTAAGAGATGATCTCATATTTGCAGTTTGTCTAGCCAATAGCAAGCATCGTTTTTGAAGATATAAATGGGACATTTGGCATAAATGAAAGAATGAATGAATTTCTGAATGAATGAATGATGACTTAAGACCTTCTGTTAACAATATGGTTTAAATATACTACCTGCCTTCAGTTTCTTTAGGTATACACTCCTGGCAGGAAGACTCCTGTACTGACTGGTGAAGCAAACAAAATTTGCTAGGGTTAGACACCCCGTAGAATGGGGGAGTTCAGGGATAGCAATAGGACCTATTTCCATGTGTTTGCTCTTCTTTGTACTGGTGTGGTCAGATGTTTCAGTTGAATTTGCTGAAGGTAGTGGCTGTAGGGAGTTTTAGACTAGTTTTGGCCTTCATCAGCAGGAGGCAGATTCCATGAATAGAATTTAATCCAGACCCATAGATCACTTTCCAAATTTAGTTGGAAAGTTAAACAACTTTGCTTTATTCAATGAATGCCCTCAGGGCCTTACAATTCCTTGTGACATCATGGTGATGACATGATAGAGTGCCTGAGTTCCACAGCCCATTTTATGCAAATTCCAGGGCACACGAGAAAGCAGCCTTAAAGATCATACCATCTCCTGCAACACAATTATTCTACAAATGAGAAAATGGGTATTTAAAAGAATTTATCTCCAAATATTTTGCCAGAATTCTCTTTAATTTGGCAAAGTTGTGATTTAATGTGTTCATATAGAGATGGACAAGCAGTGAGAGAGAATAATGTTTAAACATCAGAAAGGAGGTTGCTGTTTGTATACTATCGAAGAAATTGTTTAAAAATTGCAAAGGCCACTAGGTTATAGTAAATTAGGTGATTACAAGATATCAATCAGTTTTACTACAGTCTGGTTCATTGAATTGTTGTTATTTGGGGGAATTTTTTAAATGTGTGAATATGTTCGGGGAAGTTCATTATATTTTAATGGAGAGTGGGGAGAGTTTCATTATAAGGATTACTCCTTTCTTCATACAGAGTTCCAAAATTAGCCAATATCTAGCTGTAACCTGGCAGAATCATGGAGAATTAGCTCTTCTGCCCATATGGCTTTCTGCAAGTGTGTTTGCAAGTTTTTAGTGGTGAATCTTGCTGAATGAATCAGGAAAGATAGATTCTACCGAGGGTAAAGGAGTCTGGCTGAGGCTGGGATTTCACGTCAGAATCTTGGTTGATAAGGTCATGTTTAAGTTTCTTTTTAAAGCATCCTCCACACTATGGTATGTAATTTATATAACTATCTTAGGGGCCATGCACGTTTAAAAGGATAATGGAAGCAAGTGCAATGGTAGCTTGGGCAGGGTTAAGAGGATCCCCCCAAGGGATGGTGAAGCCTGAAGGAGAAAAGGAGGAGTGGGGCGTCTCAGAGCTAGACTCATCTGTTTGGGCTGAAAGAGGGTCCCTTACGTGTGCCCACCTGAACCTGCTCATGTAACTTTACTTACAAAAGGTCTTTGCAGATGTAATTAAAGATATCAAGATGAGATCATGCTGGATGGTCCAGTTAGTACCCAAATCCAATAGTAAGGGTTCTTACAGAAGAGGAGACACAAACAGAGGGGAGAGGCAGAGAAAGCCATGTAAAGACAGAGGTATAGACTGAACTTTTTGGCAGCCACAGGCCAAGGAATGCCTGGAGTCACGAGAAGCTGGGAGAAGCAAATAATTCTCTCCTACAGCCATCAGAGGGAGCATGCACTGCTGACATTTTGATTTTGGACTTCTGACCTCCCAGAGCTGGAAAAGAATCAACCTCTGTTGTTGTTAGCCTTCCAGTTTGAGGCGATTTGTGGTGGCACCACGAGGAAACTAACACCTCATTGGATCGGGGCTTCCGGATGAGAGCCACTGCCGGCACTGTGGCCAGCACAGCTCATGGGGAGGAAGCAGGGACAACAGAACACATAACCTGTCTTCCTCCCCTCTCTGTCTCTCACTGCTGTCTCCCATTGGCCAAAGTGCATCAGAAAATGTGTGAGAAAGCCCAGTGAGATGGTCCAAGGAGGCCAGGCTTTGGGATATGGAACAGAGGCTAGAAAGGTTTGGAGGGTTACAGAGTCCATTGGGCACAATGATGATACAATAGACATGCCTTTGTAACTCAATCTGCAAAAGAGAAAACTTCATAATGTCTCATTACACACAGAGATGCTCAGAAAGAAAACTCAAACTTCAGTTATTACTGATTTGAAGGAGCATGCACTGAAAGGAAAGTGATGGTTGTCATGAGTGTTGGGGGCTGGGTTAAAGTTGGAATTAGAATGTTTAGGTTCACCAAAAGGAATGTGTTTTAAAAGGGTGAGAAAAAAGGAGTCTCTGAAATATACAGGGAACTCCAAGAAATATGGAATATAAAAGGACAGAAATGGAATGGACCTAACAGAAGCAGAAGATATTAAGAAGAGATGGCAAGAATACACAGAAGAACTGTACAAAAAAGATCTTCACGACCCAGATAATCACGATGGTGTGATCACTGACCTAGAGCCAGATATCCTGGAATGTGAAGTCAAGTGGGCCTTAGAAAGCATCACTACGAACAAAGCTAGTGGAGGTGATGGAATTCCAGTTGAGTTCTTTCAAATCCTGAAAGATGATGCTGTGAAAGTGCTGCACTCAATATGCCAGCAAATTTGGAAAACTCAGCAGTGGCCACAGGACTGGAAAAGGTCAGTTTTCATTCCAATCCCAAAGAAAGGCAATGCCAAAAAATGCTTAAACTACTGCACAATTGCACTCATCTCACACGCTAGTAAAGTAATGCTCAAAATTCTCCAAGTCAGGCTTCAGCAATATGTGAACCGTGAACTTCCTGATGTTCAACCTGGTTTTAGAAAAGGCAGAGGAACCAAAGATCAAATTGCCAACATCCGCTGGATCATAGAAAAAGCAAGAGAGTTCCAGAAAAACATCTATTTCTGCTTTATTGACTATGCCAAAGCCTTGGACTGTGTGGATCACAATAAACTGTGGGAATACCAGACCACCTGATCTGCCTCTTAAGAAATATGTATGCAGGTCAGGAAGCAACAGTTAGAACTGGACATGGAACAACAGACTGGTTCCAAATAGGAAAAGGACTATGTCAAGGCTGTATATTGTCACCCTGCTTATTTAACTTCTATGCAGAGTACATCATGAGAAACGCTGGACTGGAAGAAACACAAGCTGGAATCAAGATTGCTGGGAGAAATATCAATAACCTCAGATATGCAGATGACACCACCCTCATGGCAGAAAGTGAAGAGGAACTAAAAAGCCTCTTGGTGAAAGTGAAAGTGGAGAGTGAAAAAGTTGGCCTAAAGCTCAACATTCAGAAAACGAAGATCATGGCATCCGGTCCCATCACTTCATGGGAAATAGATGGGGAAACAGTGGAAATAGTGTCAGACTTTATTATTTTGGGCTCCAAAATCACTGCAGATGGTGACTGCAGTCATGAAATTAAAAGACGCTTACTCCTTGGAAGGAAAGTTATGACCAACCTAGATAGCATATTCAAAAGCAGAGACATTACTTTGCCAACAAAGATCCATCTAGTCAAGGCTATGGTTTTTCCTGTGGTCATGTATGGATGTGAGAGTTGGAGTGTGAAGAAGGCTGAGTGCCAAAGAATTGATGCCTTTGAACTGTGATGTTGGAGAAGACTCTTGAGAGTCCCTTGGACTGCAAGGAGATCAGCCCTGGGATTTCTTTGGAAGGAATGATGCTAAAGCTGAAACTCCAGTACTTTGGCCACCTCATGCGAAGAGTTGACTCATTGGAAAAGACTCTGATGCTGGGAGGATTGGGGGCAAGAAGAGAAGGGGATGACAGAGGATGAGATGGCTGGATGGCATCACTGGCTTGATGGACGTGAGTCTGGGTGAACTCTGGGAGTTGGTGATGGACAGGGAGGCCTGATGTGCAGCGATTCATGGGGTCGCAAAGAGTCAGAGACGACTGAGCGACTGAACTGAACTGAAGAGATATAAGCAAAATGAATTTTTCTAGTTGCTCCATTCCATTCTTTCCATGCTCTATTATACTCTGCTTCTAGTGAATTATCTATGCGTTTTTTTAAGTATTTATTTTATTTGGCTGCACCAGGTCTTAACTGCAGTATTTGGGATCTTAGATCATCCTGGCAGCATGTGGAATCTTTAATTGTAGGATGTGAACCCTTAGTTGCAGCATGTGGGATCCAGTTTCCTGATCAGCAAACAAATCTTGGCTCTCTGCACTGGGAGCATGGAGTCTTAGCCACTGGGCCACCATGGAAGTACCCTCTATGACTTTTTGTACACTTAGATTTCTATCTGTCCAATCAAGTTAGGATTTGAGCTTCACTATGAGAATCTCAAGCTTCTTATAGTTGTAATCAGATAAGGATGGGAGTAAATTATGAAAAAACACAAGGCTGCAGGTGAGCAGATGGGGGAAAAAAGGAAGAAGGAGGTAGTAGTGTACCAGAAAGCCCAAAGTGATAAAATCGGTAACTTTGACAAACCTTCTGAGAGGTTTCACAATCTTTATAACCATATATATTTCAAATCATATTTGAATATATTTCAAAACTTCAAGCCCATTATGAGACAACCCATTGCCCAAAGTGTGGGTTTTCAAATTCTGCATGGAAACCTGGCATCCCAAAATGGCACAGAGAAGACATTCATGGAGTCACTACAAGAAAATAATACTCAACACATTACTTTCTCAATTTTTAAGTTTTTCTTTTGCAAATGTTCATTGGAAAGGGTGCTTTCTAGCTAGGACATGATATGTAATGATGTCTAATTTGGCACACAGTATACATTTTACACACTTAAATTTACATTTTCTATGTCAGTTTTTCATGGTTGCTTTACAATGAAAATTCCTATTTCCAGGTGCTTTATCACATGAAACTTTTAGAAATATAGTCCCAAAGCTTTCCCTGTTGGAATTTTTCACAAGAAATATTAAAATGAGCAATGTCTTTTCCTGGACCTTCATCTCTGTGGGTTTTTTTTCCTAAAGCAATACATTGTTCCAGCACTGGTCTTTCTATTAAAATTATTGATTTAAAAGAAATGCCCCCTTGCAGAAGTTAATGAGCCCCTCTCTTACTATTTTTACTCTGCTGGAGTAATAGAAAGTGCCTAAGCTTTGGAGTCGGCCAAACCTGGAACTGAATTATGACTTTGCCACAAAGTAGAGGAGGAATTTACTTTTTTTCCTAAACCTTACAATCATTATGTGTAAAACAGCCCACCATACAATATTGCTACAAAGATTAAACAAAATTGTGTAAGCAAAGTTTGTCATATAGTGCCTGGCCTATTGTAGGTCTCAGTAAATACGTAGTGATTAATGATTTTTAGATTGCCATTAAACAAGTAGACCCAGGAAAATGAGATGAAAAAACTGATGTGCCTTGAAAAGTTGTCTTTTATCACTTTGGGCTTTCTGGTACACCCCTACCTCCTTCCTTGTTTTCCTCATCTGCTCTCCTGCAGTCTTGTCTATCATCATAATTTATCTTCCATCTTTCTCATTGTGTTTTATTTCCCCTACTCTTACCCTCTGTTTTGTTCCCAGCAGAGAACCCAGAGGAAGGTTTGGCTAAGTGTAGGTATCCCCATTTCCCTCCCTAGATTAAATTCAAGCTCTGTCTTGGCAGATCAGATTCATCTTCTTCAGCTCCATAGGACCTGTGTGGGATAAGGAGCTGGTCTGTTGCTAATCAGAATTAGTGACCCCAGCCTGATTCCAAGATTTAGAAAAAGACTGTGCTACTCATCCTAGTACTGCCTGGTACTTGATATCATTACTTTTCTTCTGGCTCCCTTTTCTTCCAGAACCAGATTAATTCATTCATCCATGCCTTGGAAGTCCATCTAATCAACTGTCCACTAGGTGGAACGGCACACATACTCTTGAACTTTGTAGTCTGCTCAAATTACAGCAATGCTTAAAGTGTGGTAGATAAAAATATGGATGATGTGTAGCTTTGAGTCAGGTAATGAGCAAGATCCGGATGAAAATATTTGTCTGAGTCTCCCTTTTGGACAAGTGACACAGGTTCTGTCTCAGTCAAGTGCTTTTCTCAGGTAAATTGCTCAATCTTATTAAAGAATCACTTGTGGTGAGGGCAAACCATCCCATGAAGGACATTTATATTATTCCGAGTGTATTTGGCTGTTTATAATTCTGTCCTAACGGTCACTTCCTGAAAGAAATGTCTATTCTTGGGATCTTTACAAAATATAGTAGTAGAAGAAACTGATGATGAAAAATTTATTTTATAAAAGTAAAGAATTCGCTTAGATGACAAAAGAACAAGACACATATATCTCAATGATATATGATATGGATATTATGGGTTCTCAAAATTTCAATCTTATTTGGGAAAAATATTATGTTCAAGTTACAGGGGCTATAAGTGTTGAAAAGTTTGTTTCCTACTTTCTGTTATAGCTGAACTTGAGAAAATCTTCCTTCAGGAAAATAACCTTCTTTACATGGGCTGTATATCATCAGATATTGCCAACAAAGTTGTTATCATCATAAAATTACTAAACTTTTTGCTCTTTCCCAAGGGAGGGAGCCACTTACAAGTTCTAGAGAGGCTGAAAATTAAATTAAAAATAAAAGTGTGAACAAGATGGATCATGGACTTATACTCAGTTGGCAAATGATGGCAAATGAACGCAGAGAGACTGGGCAGAATTAGAGGGAAGTCTATGTACTTTGCTGTTGAGAGAAAGGCTACAGATGCTTTGGAGTGAGTGGTAACCCCTTTATATCTGCAAGCTTTATCTTTTATGGTTTTTTTGTTTGTTTGCTTTTTGGCCACAATACCTATGGGATCTTAACTCCCAGATCACAGATCACTCCCACCTCCTGCATTGAAAGGTGAAGTCTAATCACTGGACCAAGGATGTCCCCTTCCAAGCTTTAGGATTTGTTCTCCATGGGGACAAAATTTGGGATTACACTGGAAGTAGGGGTGCTGGATCATGGAAAAAGCAAAAGAGTTCCAGAAAAACATCTATTTCTGCTGTATTTACTATGCCAAAGCCTTTGACTGTGTGGATCACAATAAACTGTGGACAATTCTGAAAGAGATGGGAATACCAGACCACCTGATCTGCCTCTTGAGAAATTTGTATGCAGGTCAGGAAGCAACAGTTAGAACTGGACATGGAACAACAGACTGGTTCCAAATAGGAAAAGGACTATGTCAAGGCTGTATATTGTCACCCTGCTTATTTAACTTCTATGCAGAGTACATCATGAGAAATGCTGGACTGGAAGAAACACAAGCTGGAATCAAGATTGCTGGGAGAAATATCAATAACCTCAGATATGCAGATGATACCACCCTTATGGCAGAAAGTGAAAAGGAACTAAAAAGCCTCTTGATGAAAGTGAAAGTGGAGAGTGAAAAAGTTGGCCTAAAGCTCAACATTCAGAAAATGAAGATCATGGCATCTGGTCCCATCACTTCATGGGAAATAGATGGGGAAACAGTGGAAATAGTGTCAGACTTTATTATTTTGGGCTCAAAAATCACTGCAGAAGGTGACTGCAGTCATGAAATTAAAAGACGCTTACTCCTTGGAAGGAAAGTTATGACCAACCTAGATAGCATATTCAAAAGCAGAGACATTACTTTGCCAACAAAGATCCGTCTAGTCAAGGCTATGGTTTTTCCTGTGGTCATGTATGGATGTGAGAGTTGGAGTGTGAAGAAGGCTGAGCGCCAAAGAATTGATGCTTTTGAACTGTGGTGTTGGAGAAGACTCTTGAGAGTCCCTTGGACTGCAAGGAGATCCAATCAGTCCATTCTGAAGGAGATAGCCCTGGGATTTCTTTGGAAGGAATGATGCTAAAGCTGAAACTCCAGTACTTTGGCCACCTCATGCAAAGAGTTGACTCATTGGAAAAGACTGATGCTGGGAGGGATTGGGGGCAGGAGGAGAAGGGGACAATAGAGGATGAGATGGTTGGATGGCATCACCAACTCAATGGATATGAGTTTGAGTAAACTCCAGGAGTTGGTGAAGGACAGGGAGACCTGGTGTGCTGCAGTCCATGGGGTTACAGAGAGTCGGACAAGCTGAATGACTGAACTGAAACTGAAGGGGTTAGTGAGAACAGGAAGATGTGAACTTTAGAATGTGGATGCAAGTAGAAACATTTTTGTGTATGTGTATGTTTCACCAGAACAAGAAAAGCGTGAGTACCAACAGAAAAGCCACAGATTCAAGGATAATGAAATTCACCTTGTAACAGAATGCTATGTAAAATCACAGTGTAATTTCCTTAGAGTGAACTCCCTTTCTTGCCCCCATTTTCCTAGTCTACAGATCAGTCCTACAACATGGTAGGCAACTCTTAACAGTAATTCTGAAGGAAAATGAAGAGTATTCTATTTAAATTATAGGCCTAAACGTGTTTTTGAAGTATGACATTCCCTTTTGTGAAACACAAACAAGAACTCAGATCCTGGCAATATACTAAAAGCTGCAGCAGTTTTTAAAAAGTCACATACACACAAAAAAACCTCTTACCGGCCCTACATAATCCTAACTATCCAGCCATCACTTACAGTAATGGACTGTATGGAGTTCTTTATTTGAACCAGGTTTTCTCTTATCCTGTCTCCCCTATTCCTTCATTTTTAATTTTTAAAAATTTTGAGAAAGAGAATCTTTATTGGGGTTTGGTAGGAAATTGTATTGAGAAGTGTAGAAAGTATGGAATCTAAATACCAATGCACATGTGTAATAGCTATGATATTTTCTTTCATCCAGTGTTCATTGCCACTACCATGTGCTTGGCACAGCCCTAGGTAAAGGGCAGCATGGGGGAACAAGACAGAAACTGGTTCAGATTTTGGTGAGGAAGACTATTGAGGAATCAGAAAAGTTAATCGTGATAATAATAATGGCTAATAATAATGGCTAATGTACCTTGAGTGTGATATGCTAGATACTAGTCTAAGTGTTTCCCGTGTGCTGATTAATTTTCATAAAGAAAGGTAATATACACTTGGAATGGCCAATATAGGCTGAAATAACGGTGCATATTTGGGAAACAACTAATCCAACTTGGGAACACTGAAGGTGGCATATTAAAGATTAAATCCAAAGTGGCAGTTAATCAGTCCCCAAAATGTTGAGAGCACTGTCCAGGCAGAGAATCCTATATAGCTATATTGCAGTGACCCAGAGCATGATACAGTCAACCCTCCATATCTGTGAGCTCCACATGTACAGATTCAACCAGCCATCAATCATGTAGTTCTGTGTTTATGATTCTTGTTTGGCAGAATCCAAAGTGAGACCCATGGATTTGGAGGGCAGTCTAAGGACTTGAGCATCCCTAGATTTGGTAGCCATGCAAATCCTGAACCAATCCCCCATGGAAACTGAATCTCAAAGACAATGTTTATAAAATGGTAATAAGATGCAAATATTTCATGTTCTCCTTTATATTTCAAGTAACACATGACTTTGGATATCCGTTACTTCACCTGAAAACGGTCAGATATGAAAAAGGGATTGGGGGAAGTTGAAGTCATTTGGGGTGCCACCTTGGGTAAGTGAGCTTCAGGTTCACATGAAAGGGTTTATCCAAAAACCTCAGGTGCCCCAAACTGAAGAATGTAAGATTTTTACGTTATGGATCTGGTGTTTTTCATCCTAGATTTCCATGATAGGGGGATGCAATAAAAGGGTAAAAATGAGAGAAAGAAGCAAATAGTTTCAATCTTCCCATATCTCAAATGGGAAAAGAGAAGGATACATGGCCTTCTAGGCTAAGTTTTCTGAGTTTCAAACTATGAATTTCATAGTTTCAGCAACAAATTTCCTAGAATCTTTGTTTTATCCTTCTGAAGAAAAAGTTTAAAAACATGTTGTCAATGATGAATAACAGTGAAAGCATGAAAGGATTTTTATGATTGAATTGCTTTTGTTAAATTGTATGTTGGCTATTTACAAGTGCTTTTTGTAGATAAAGAGCAGTTCTACAGCCCACAACATTAGGGTCTGGAATTTTAGTCCCATCAACCCCAAGCCAGCAGAAGAGAATGAAAGTAGTTAGTTTTAAGGTGATAATGCGTTAAAAAAAAAAAAAAAAAAAAAAAGCATCTATGTGTATGGCATGTGTTGCAAATTGACGAGTGTCATCTGCATTGATCAGGCTAATACATATAATTCATACAGTGGTCCAGAAATTGTGACTTAATGTTTAACTATCAGGACCACTGAAATGTTCTACACAGACCATAGCAGGGCCCATGAAAGAGGAAATGAGTGGCCAGAATTGGCTTGGCCACACTCACCAAGTGCATGTCCTCAGATGAAGCCCCATGGTTGGCTCTTTTAGATGCTATTTTCAAAATCTTCACAAAGGACCATGCAGTGATTATATGTATTCATGATGTGCATATCGTGTGCTCAGCTCAAAGGATATTTGAATGATGCTTTGAGAATTATTCCTAAAAAAGGACTCAGCATCTGTAAACTGCTTCATCTTTGAGAATGGGAAGAAAAAAAATATGGCTTGATTTTCTTAAAAAACAAATCCCAACTCATAAAGCAGAGCAGCTTCTGTGAGATGGTGTTAATGCCCTATTACCCACATACACACTGAGGCATAATCACATGCATTCACGTGCACACAATCACAAGCACATATAAATAACCGTGTGGCATTGGTGCTTTAAATTTTCCTTATTTTCTAGCTTATTCTAAGCACTGAAGGACTGTCACCCAAAAACAGTTTCATGGAGTCTAAGAGAACTTTTGCTGTCTGACAACTTTATACTTACAAATAAATGTTAATTTAATATATTATTTAATCACAAGGTATTAATAGTTTAAGCATATTTTCCAACTGTGGTGCAAGCTCTTACATGATGTTAAACTAGTTTGTTCTCACGGTTGATTAGAGGAGATGGGGCCGTGTCACAGAAAGAGTAGCAGATGGGCACTTGGGCAGTGTAACTTCAAAGCCTTCTGACCTTGAGACATGGTAACAGACTTTTACTCTAATGGTAAATTGTGTTTTCAATCCATAACAACTATATAGATGTGGATCTGTTCATGAAAGTATTTATATTTGTTCAAGCTCAAAGAATGTACTAAATTCTAAGTTATTTCAAAATTTCAGATTTAAAATATAACTGATCAGTAAGATGCCTAATGCGTACGCCTGTTGATTGCGCCAATTTGGATCTGAGTGAACACTCTCAAGACTCACATCTTAAGATGTATAAAAGACAGCAGAAGTACAGTGAGAAGGCTTTATTAACAAAAATATAATAATCAGAATATTAAAGTATGGAGGTAAATATGAAGAAAATTTGAAGAAAGAAGCCAAAACTTCCTCTTGTGAGCAGAAGATTATCTGGCATGACAGGAGGGAAACAAGGGAGAGGAAATAAAAAGTGAGAGAAAAACTACTTGTTTCATAATCTAGAAAGGCTTCCCAGTGAGGTGGAACCATCGAAGCTTTGTAAATCAGGACTGCAGCTCCCATCCAAAGAGTGGCCCTAGGGAGTGGTAAGGAGTTCTGTTCATCTGTGTGTTCCCCTAACCCAGAACACTGTTGCAGCACTTTAAGTATTACAGATCTTACCATGGCATACTGACGAGTCTTTGCACTGTTTTAATTTCAAGCCATCAACATCAGCAATCATTTACGGAGTATTCATAGCCCACATGAAGCATCAGAGGTGGTATGGGTTTTACAGGGTAGAGAAGACAAGGTTATTGTCCACAAAGGAGCTGGGCTGTGGAACTCCATTTATTCACTTAGTTCAGTCACTTAATCAAGCTGTCCATCAGCCCATCTCCAGCAGGTGTGGTACTCAGAACCCTGCAGTCCATTAAGCTTCTCTGGACCTTAGACTGGGGCTTAGTGCTTTCATGTAGTAGGCGCTGAAGTGATATGCGTTGAATTGCTACAAGTGCTCCATGCATTTTGAGGAACTGATGGACAGCATCCGGGGGGTACAGCCAAGAAATCAGGAAGGAGAAGCCTTCTGGAAAAGGTTTTCTCTTCCTGTGGTATCTGGATCTCTCTTTAGAACTGACTCTTCAGCTAAGAATAACAACAGGAGTCGAGAGCTCCTTTTAGGTTGCATGATTTGGGCTTTCATCCAAAAGCAAGATACAGCATAGCCCATGTGGTTCTCAATTTTTCTGTCTTTATCTTTGTGGTGTTTAATGTGCATGTCTAGGTCCCAGCAAAAGTAGTTTAGAGAAGGATTTTGGTCATGGTTTCATTTGGTCTAATTTTCATGTCTCAGTTTTGTCTGTTATGTTCCTTGCTTCTCATAAATGTATTTAGTTAATAGATCTTCTGTCCCAGTTTAATCTGACAAGTATATTTCCCGTATGGATACCCCAGTCAAGTGCCCAGCCAAATCAAATATGTGATGTAGAGAATTAATGAGCTCTCTGATAGAGCATATGTTGCTTCTTGTGCCTCACTTTTGCACTCACATTGTGGGTCCCAGAGGGTAAAGGTGATGCTCAGAGGTGTTTGACACCAAGAACAGCTCCTAGAGATTAAACTGGATAACAATGGGCAGATATACTCACTTTTACATGCAAGGTATGACAAATGCACTGTATGGATTGGACTAGATGAAGTAAGCCCCACAACAAAACGTGGTATTGCTCAGACACAGTTAATTTGGATCATCTTTTTAAAGCAACCACTTAATGCTCAGTACTCACTATTCTGTGTATGCTGAGGGCTTTCTGCTGTAAGCACCACAACTTCCCTGGGGGGTTTTCTTTGGCTGTTGGAGTATGTCCAGCCTTCTTTATGGGGAAGGCAAGAACGCTGTGGAGCCAATACCTAAGTGCACTCTTGGCCAGTGACCAACATGAAAGTGAAAGTGAAGTCGCTCAGTCGTGTCCGACTCTTGGTGACCCCATGGACTATAGCCTACCAGGCTCCTCTGTCCATGGGATTTTCCAGGCAATAGTACTGGAGTGGATTGCCATTTCCTTCTCCAGGGGATCTTCCCGACCCAGGGATCGAACCCAGGTCTCCCACATTGTAGACAGACGCTTTACCGTCTGGGCCACCAGGAAAGTCCAACATGAGTTGGTAAATAAATACAGCAGCTCTTTTAGCCTGCAGGTGGGACAGCTCAGCATGGTCCACACTGGCATCCAGTTGTCTCCAGTAGGATTGAACTCCAGTTGACCACACAGCTGAAATCTACACCACACTAACGTTCTTCCCTTCCTGTCTGTGTCTTCATTCCACTTGCACATCTTTGTGGAATCACATATTGAATGAATCCTTATATAAAGCTTTAGTTTCAGGAGACTATAACCTACAAAACTCTTAGTATGAATTCTGCATTTAGAGAGAGAATCTCAAGCAAAGCCTGGCACAATTAAAAATCAGTCACAATAGTGATGGTTGCTTCCATTTCGTATTAGTTTTTTCAATATCTGAATTATAGAAGAGCTGCTACTAAACCTTCAAAATATTTAAATCTAAGCATTAAATTTAAAAAGATATTTTGAAATATCAGATTCCTTTCCTCCCTCCTCCCCTCCCTCCTTTCTTTCCTACCTACCTTTCCTTCCTTTCTTCCTTATTTATATTTAGTTTCTTATAGCCACAAGAATGAATGTCTTACATCCTTGAGATGAACTCAGTAGCATCTTCATTGACCTAGGGAGCCATTTTTTTCCATGCTGACAAGCTAGGATCACGCCTCTTAATGATGGCTGCAAGATTGTCTTGTTAGGAAAAGGGCTAAGGTGGGATCATCTTTAATGACAGTGAAAGCACCTCATAAAACCTGACTCCTCAGTTTTACAGGCATGAGTCTGGAATTTTAGCAGATGTAGACTTGCTAAATCAGTCAGTCAAAAATTATATCAGTTGAAGTGCAATGTTCCTGGCAGTCCAAAAATCCTGAACACGTAGGTGATTTGGAGGGCATTTCGTTAACTCTTTAATTGGTCACTTCAGTGCTGGAGGCAGTAGCTAATTGCCTATAGGTCATTGTAGTTCTGGAGCTTAGGTAAATGTATATTGTCATGTCATATTTTTATATGGTTCCTTTGCACAGGTTGGTAAAAATGATTGCTGCATAATTAAAATTAAGACAAGGTAGGAAAATGATTCAATTAAAGCCCCAGAGTCATTGCACAAATTATCTGATGTACCAAAGACTAATGAATAGTTACAACTACTTTTATCTTTTGCCTCCTTGTTCTTTAATCCTGTGTGTCTCTTAGAATGCCAGGAACTCTTTTCAAGTTCTCTGTGGCTGTATACTGGATGGGCAACTTGTGTCAGAAACAAGGGTACAAGAAGCTCAAGATTCAAAAATACACATATACAGAAACTCTGTGGATGGGAATTTAGACTGAAACTAATCAGATGAGAAATTTGAGAGGTCTTTTCATAGCTAATATTATTTTGAAAACATCTGTAATGTTTCAGTATTCATGGAGCAGGTATTATATACCAGGTGAGTGATGAGAGGAAAAATAAAGGAGATTTGCCAAACCCCAAATATCCTATATTTTACAAGTCTCCAAACATTCTCAGGAAGCATTAACTTGGAGGCAAGGGTGACAACGTTGTGTTGCCATGTTTAGCAATAATTTTAATTACTTCATGTTGTCGTAACAACTGAATGCGTATCTTGCTTATATAAAAGTAAGCAAGAAGGTTATTTAAAAAATACAACTTTTACTTCACACAGGCATTTATCTCCTGAATTGCATGTGTGGAGTGAAAGCTGTTCTCATGCAGCCCGGACTTTATCCACATACAGGGAGGAAGCAGTCTTTAGTCAAATATGAATAGCAACTCGAAGGTAGACACATGGTCTTCAGGATCGTGACTTAAAATGAAAATCTTCCTGGGAGTGGGTCAGAAAACTAACAGCATCTGATCACTCATAATTGCTACCTTTTATCAACACCAATTGCCAGAAATTTTACATGTATTATATCTGACACTTACGGCCATTCTGTGAAGTATTACTGTTGTTCCATTTTAGAGCTGAGAAATCTAAACTTTATAAAAGTTAAATAATTTCACCAAGTTTATCCCTCTATAAATGGCAAAGAAAATGTTCCGACGTAGTCTTTCTAACAAACTATCCTGAAAATCTATGTCTTAAATGAAAAAAGAATTTTATAACCTGTCATGATTCTGTCGGTTGCCTGGGTTCCACTGATACTAGGTGAATCCACAGGCAAGTTGAATGGGAACATTCAGGACCCCTCCCTCACCCGTCCAGGGTTTGGGTAGGGTTGGCTGGAAGGCTGAGCTCAGCTGGGCTATGAGAATGACTGATTCTCCCTCCATGTCTCCCTCTTCCTCTCCACATCCCCTTTCCATGCGATGTCTCTAGCAGGGTAGCTGATCACTGATGCAGTAGCTCAAGACTCCCCAAAAGCACAAAAGAGAGCATGTCAGGCCTTTGTAAGGCTTAGACTGAAACTGGCATTGTGTTTCACCTACCACATTCTATTGGTTAAAATGTGGCCACCCCAGCAATGGAGATGCAGACATGGAGAACAGACTTAGGGACACAGCGGAGGAGAGGGGAAGGAGAGGGTGGGGCAAATTGAGAGAGTAGCATGGAAACATATACACTGCTGCTGCTGCTAAGTCGCTTCAGTCGTGTCCGACTCTATGTGACCCCATAGACGGCAGCCCACTAGGTTCCCCCATCCCTGGGATTCTCCAGGCAAGAACACTACCATATGTAAAATAGACAGCCAATGGGAATTTGCTGTATGACTCACGAAATTCAAAGCAAAACTCTGTAACAACCTAGAGGGGTGGGAGGGAGGTTCGAGAGGGAGGGAACATAAGTATACCTATGGCTGATTCATGTTGATGTATGGTAGAAACCAACACAATATTGTAAAGTCATTATCTTTCACTTAAAAATAAATTAAAATTAAAAAATAAATGAATAAATAAATTAAAATCCCCCCAAAACAGAAACAAAAAACAAAACATGGCCACCCCTAGACCCAATATGGCAAGTGGGATGCCTGCACAAGGGCATAAATACCTAAGGGCACATTTGGATGGGGGCAGTCTTTGGAAAGTCACTACTATACTGTGTGACTCCAAGGCAGACAACATTTCCATTCAGTTCAGTTCAGTCACTCAGTCACATCTGACTCTTTGCAACTCTATGAACCGCAGCACGCCAGGCCTTCTTGTCCATCACCAACTCCCGGAGTCCACCCAAACCCATGTCCATCGAGTTGGTGATGCCATCCAACCATCTCATCCTCTGTCGTCCCCTTCTCCTCCTGCCCTCGATCTTTCCCAGCGTCACGGTCTTTTCAAATGAGTCAGCTCTTCACATCAGGTGGCCAAAGTATTGGAGTTGCAACTTCAAAATCAGTCCTACCAGTGAACACCCAGGACTGATTTCCTTTAGGATAGACTGGTTGGATATCCTCACATTCCAAGGGACTCTCAAGAGTCTTCTCCAACACCACAGTTCAAAAGCATCAATTCTTCAGCACTCAGCTTTCTTCACAGTCCAACTCTCACATCCATACATGACCACTGGAAAAACCATAACCTTGACTAGACGGATCTTTGTTGGCAAAGTAATGTCTCTGCTTTTGAATATGCTGTCTAGGTTGGTCATAACTTTCCTTCCAAGGAGTAAGCGTCTTTTAATTTCATGGCTGCAGTCACCATCTGCAGTGATTTTAAAGCCCCCAAAAATAAAGTCTGACACTGTTTCCACTGTTTCCCCATCTATTTCTCATGAAGTGGTGGGACCAGATGCCATGATCTTCTTTTTCTGAATGTTGAGCTTTAAGCCAACTTTTTCACTCTCCTCTTTCACTTTCATCAAGAGGCTCTTTAGTTCTTCTTCACTTTCTGCCATAAGGATAGTGTCATCTGCATATCTGAGGTTATTGATATTTCTCCTGGCAATCTTGATTCCAACTTGTGTTTCCTCTAGCCCAGCATTTCTCATGATGTACTCTGCATATAAGTTAAATAAGTATGGTGACAATATACAGCCTTGATGTACTCCTTTTCCTATTAGGAACCAGTCTGTTGTTCCATGTCCAGTTCTAACTGTTGCTTCCTGACCTACATACAGGTTTCTCAAGAGGAAGGTCAGGTGATCTGATACTCAGAATTTTCCACAGTTTCTTGTGATCCACACAGTCAAAGGCTTTGGCATAATCAATAAACCAGAAATATTTTCATTAAGCATCTACATTGATGTTTGCTTCTTCATGAGAATAGGGCTTGTGCCTACATTTGCTTTTTTCCTTACCTTTACATTTCTAGCATCTGACACAGTATTTGGGACATAGTATGTGACCAACTAAAATTTTCTGAATGGACTGTTTTGAGTGATCTGGAATCATTGTGTTATGTAACTACCATAGGTTCATGTTTGCAAGATAATTCCCCTGACAATGAGTTTGGGTATATCTGAGTTAAATATGATAGAATATGATTAATTATTCCATTGAAGTCTAAAAATGAGCTAAGAATGAATAGATCATTCTTCTGTGTTCTGGAGTGTCAATAACAACAATAAGACTCTAAGCCTTTTCTAAGTACCCACTTGAAATAATTCACTTAATTCTTTTAAAACACTATGAAGTAGGTACTGTTATTTTTCTTATTTTATAACATAGGAAACCAAGACACAGAAAGGTAAAGTAATACACTGAAGGCCAAACAGCCAATGCATAACATGGCTAGGAATTGAATCATGGCATTATCCTATATCTCTGTATTATTGGTCAAGACTGTGCTATATTTAAAGGTGATTTTTTTTTTCAGACGGGCAATTGGAAAAGGTGTATGTAACATTCCATTCAGGAGGGCTGAAGCAGGACAATGTTCCATTTTGAAGAGTTTAAATAGACTCACCCTAAAAGATCAGAAAACAGAATTTACAGGCAATCGCTCCAGGAATTTGGAGGGAAGAAAAATCCATCTCTGGAGCTACACCATCAATTCCCCAGATGAAGTATTTTTATCTAAGGAGGAGCTCCTTATACCCAGAATAAAAGGCCCTGCTCTCCTTTTATTGGAATCCTTGAAATAAAAAACTTACACATTGAAAATGTGACTATTTTTTAGGTTATCTGTATTTTCTGTCATTATGTTCTTTTCTGTTGTATAATTCATGTACTGGTAAAGTTTTGTGGTCAGCCTAAGGATGCCTCTCCTCTGAGAAGAATATCCAAGAATCTTTATGTATGCTTGAGTCAGGGAGATGAGGAAGCAGGGAACCCTGGTGAGGGAGAGGCGGGACCTTTAGGAACAAGAGTGACAAAATCTTATCAGATCAGTCGCTCAGTCGTGTCCGACTCTTTGTGACCCCATGAACCAAGCACGCCAGGCCTCCCTGTCCATCACCAACTCCCGGAGTTCACTCAGACTCATGTCCATCGAGTCAGTGATGCCATCCAGCCATCTCATCCTCTGTCGTCCTCTTCTCCTCTTGCCCCCAATCCATCCCAGCATCAGAGTCTTTTCCAATGAGTCAACTCTTCGCATGAGGTGGCCAGAGTACTGGAGATTCAGCTTTAACATCATTCCTTCCAAAGAACACCCAGGGCTGATCTCCTTCAGAATGGACTGGTTGGATCTCCTTGCAGTCCAAGGGACTCTCAAGAGTCTTCTCCAACACCACAGTTCAAAAGCATCAATTCTTCGGCACTCAGCCTTCTTCACAGTCCAACTTTCACATCCATACCTGACCACAGGAAAAACCATAGCCTTGACTAGATGGATCTTTGTTGGCAAAGTAATGTCTCTGCTTTTCAATCAGCTATCTAGGTTGGTCATAACTTTCCTTCCAAGGAGTAAGCGTCTTTTAATTTCATGACTGCAGTCACCATCTGTAGTGATTTTGGAGCCCAGAAAAATAAAGTCTGACACTGTTTCCACTGTTTCCCCATTTATTTCCCATGAAGTGATGGGAAATGAAAATGTAAGAAACACTGAGAGAGATGTTTTTCTTTTTTTTTCCAGAGACAAATTGGAGACGTCAGATTTATACTTGGGCTTCCCAGGTGGCACTAGTGGTAAAGAATCTGCCTGATAATCCAGGATACTTGGTCTGGTTTGATCTCTGGGTCAGAAGGATGCCCTGGTGAAGGAAATGGCAACTCACTCATTATTTTTGCCTGGAGAATCCTATGGACAAAGGAGCCTGGCAGACTACAGTCCATAGGGTCACAAAGAGTCAGACATGTCTTAGCACACACACACAGATTTATGTTGTGTTTTTAAAATGGAGGCAGTTTAGAAGTGGATAATATAGTGACTAACATAATAATGTCCTTTATAAAAATAGACTATGTTTGTGAAGAAGACAGGTGGGGCTAGGCTGCCATCATTTTCAGGCTACTTTTGAAGTAAAAGCAACATCAAATTTTACACATACAATGCACACCCTTTTGAAAGTTGAGAAGGCTAAGTGTGAGTTAAATGCTTCACATTATTAGAATTGAAACTACTCTTTGAGGTGATCTCAGAGAAAGAAGAGTAGGTGTCCTGGGCTTGGTAAGCAACCTGAGGATAAAGGTAACTGCCCATTAGGGGGAAAATAGGCATAAGAGTGAAGATTTGATCAACTGGAAAAAGTGGACCACTGAAATGCTGAGAATTATAGATATGGTAAATAAGGATTCACTTCTCAGTTCTTTCTGCCAAAAGCTAGAAGTCATAATAAGCCAACCTGGAAGAGCCCAGTCATATAAGATCTGTAGGCAGGATTCCCAGGAGAGGAAGACAAGTCATTTGTATACTTTCATGTCCTTCCGCCACTGCCAGGAGTGCTTATCCGTAACATGTCCTCTGAGGCCATCCTCACCTGAGCTTTGCCTCACTGATTTCAGTAGGATAGAAACTGGATATTCACATGGTCTTTCATTAAAAGAGCTATAACAAGCATGACTAACCATTCATGGGCAATTATGTAAACTGAGGGTTACAAAAATGTACAGGATTAGGGATGGAAACTGAAATTTTGGTACCACAAAATACCCCCAAGGATGCCAATTTCAGCTTATTGAAAGGATGTCATAGTATTCTGAACAATGGATTGATTTAAAAAGTAGCCAAGTTTGAGAGTCTCTTTCTGTTTCGTGAGTAAGTTCATTTGTATAATTTCTCTTTATATTCCTCATATTAGAGAATGAACTTATGGGTACCAGGGAAGGGATAGTTAGGAATTTAGGAAGGACATGTACATACTGCTATATTTAAAATGGGTAACCAACCAAGACCTATTGTATAGCACAGGGAACTCTGCTCAATGTTACGTGCCAGCCTGGATGGACACATGTACACGTATGGCTGAGTCCCTTTGCTATTCACCTGAAACTATCACAGCACTGTTAATTGGTTATATTCCAATACAAAAGAAAAAGTTTACAGTTTGAAAAATAAAAAGCAGTCATTAGTATAGACAGTCAGAAATCTTTGCTCTTAAAGTACTAAGATGCTTTCACCAAAAACAAATAGTATGACTATATTTCAGTCAAAAACTTCCATTGAGAAAGTATGATCTAAACCGAGTTTCAGAGTCAGGCACCCAAACCCTTGTAAAAAATCATGTGTACTTTTCAACTTCCTCCTAACCTGGAGTCTTTCTTTTTCCTTTTTTGCCTCAAAAAATTAGAGCTAGAAGATCTGATTAAAGAATGTTGATAACAACAACAGGAAAACAGTTTACCTAGCTACGGGTGTCTTTCTTAAAACGAGTCTCCCTTGAACACTGAACGTCCCCTCAAAAGTATTACAAGTATATGACTAGGGGAAAATTTAATTTTTCCTCACAGCTTCAGCATTGAAACTAAAGTGATAGAAATGGATTAGGAGTTACTCTAATGAGGGAATTTTGGGCATCTTGATTTGTTGGGTAAACATTTCTAGACAACATATTCAGGTATATCAAAAACACACAAAGACTTTTTTGGCTACCCTTTCTGAGAAGTCTAAATGGGAATCAAAGTTCAGAGAGACTTGGGAGAAGAGGTGTGTAGCAGTAGGACACCTGAAACAAAATAGCTCTACATCCTATACGAGGATGCACAGTGTGAACAGCAGTCAGTTAACCCAACAATGAACAGGAAAAGCTTTATGAGGAACATTCTGTCATCCCAGAACCATTTTACATGCCACTGTAGGAAAGACAGTGCAAATCTGTCTAGTAGTGGAGACAAAACAGAAAAGAATGAGGTTCCATAATAGAAAATTCCTATAATAATAAATAGTATAAGGGACCACACAGGCATTTACTAAGTTTGGAGGGAGGCAAGGACACTTGAAGGAAGAAACATACAAATTAGGCTTTAGTCCTATTGATCTTAGAAGACAGGAAAGGGGAAGGCAATAACTCTCCACAAGCAAACGGCCCTTTAAGTCCTAAGTATCTGTAAGTAGTTTTCTCCTCTTCTCCTTCCTTCCTTGCTCCTCTTCCTCCTCCTTCCTTTTCCTCTTCACAGGAAGTAACTGTATGGATTATTCTAAATTTCTCTTTTTTCTCTTAGTGCTTTGTTATTTTTAAGACAGCCCTAGAGCAAATGCAATAGAAATTCCTGGAATTCTGATGCACACCTGAGACTTGCAGTTGAAAATCATCAGGGTTTCCTTGGCTCTGGTGGAAATTCTGTAACATAGATTAAATGTGGAAAAGAGGCTATGCACAAGAGCTGCATTTCTCAAATGGGAAACTTGGAGTTCAGAGAGTCTACATCTGACGAAACTAACAGGCCATCATTATAATGAAGTAGTTGAGTAAAGAATCATTTGGTCCTGTCATGTCTGATGTTTTAACAGTTTAAAAAAAAAAAAACAAAAAAAAACTTCCTAGGGATCGGCAGGTACTCTTAAGACCAAATTTCTTTTCAGAATCAAGAATCTTTATCCGGAAGTTAAAGATGACCTGACACTCTAATGCCAAGGCTTGCCAGGCGCTCAGCTTGAAATCTACCATTGATACTACATGTTGCCACTGCCACACCCATTCTTCTTCTGGATTAAGCTGATAAACTGTTCCTTATTGCAGTCTGATAAACTGAGGAAACAAGCTGAAAGCCTTGAAGTTGCCTAGGACTCTCAGTCTCCAAGCTCCCAACACATTGCTTAGATTGGAAAATTATTATCCTCAATTATAGTGTCACTTCATAATTATATTTTTTGAAATCAAATTTTCTGTTTTCATACTTGAGAAGAATAAAAAAGTTAACTTCATGGAAAATAACTAAGATCAGGATCTCAAAATGACTTCCATCCTGGTTGGACACTTTGCCAATTTGCTCAATTAGATAGTATAGACCCAATACTCTGTTGTATAAATTATTATTTATCAAAAATGATCACATTTATCATATTTATTAATGTGGTTCTTAGAGTTATCCCACATTTCTTGAATTTCTGTACTTAGTAATATACACATTTCTCTATGAATCAATATATTACCAAATTGTGATAGTTTGAATCCAGTTTTCTGGCTCCCTCAGGCATGTTTTAGATGAATACTATAGATCTGGATTCTAATGTTGTTTGACTCAGAATATTTATCATCAGACTTTGGGTTAGAAAGATCTGCCCTGGTGGCTCAGAGATTAAAGCATCTGCCTGCAATGCGGGAGATCTGGGTTCGATCCCTGGGTCGGAAAGATCCCCTGCAGAAGGAAATGGCAACCCACTCTAGTGTTCTTGGCTGGAGAATCCCATGGACAGAGGAGCCTGGTGGGCTACAGTCCACGGGGTCACAAAGAGTAGGACACGACTGAGCGACTTCACTTTGGGTCAGAAAACCCTTTGAACTCATGTTCCTCAATCATTTATTTGGAGGAACATGAAAAAACTCATAGCATAAATTTTGCTATTGGTTTATTTACTAAGTGGTCTGCAGAATTGGACTGATTGAGATCCTAAGAAAAATGAAGGCTATTTTAAGTTCTGAGGCCCAAAGAAGATAAGGACGCTGTCTGATCAATATTACTCTCTAAGAGGAAACAGAAAATAAATAATTTCAGATATAAATGAGTGCTACAAAGAAAGCAGATTAGTTAATGGGATCCAGAGTGGCAAGTGTGGGGATAGGAAAGTTATTTTATAGAGGAAGGTGAAGAAAGCCTTTGAGCAGAGAAGACGTTAGCTAGATGAAAATCTGGAAAAGATAATTTCAGGAAGAGGGAACAGAAAAGACTGATACAAATCATTATTGAGAAGTAGCTTTTTTGTTGTTGAGAATTATGTTTTATTCAATGAATTTTCTGAGGACATTATTGAGAAGTAGCTTTATGACATTTAACAAAAGATCTTGGAGTGGACATTGGAGATGGGGATATACAGAGCAGAAGCTCTCAAGGAAATGACGGTTGAACTTGGATGAATCTGCAGAGAATTAGGCTGAGGGAAAAGACAATCCCAAGATTATAAACTGCATAATTTCATGTAGATATCATTACTGGAGTGACATAGTTGTAGAAATGGAGAACAGATGAATGGTTTCCAGGGGATAAGCGTGCTGGGTGGAAGTGAGTGTGTCCCTAGGAAGGCAAAATGCAGAATCCTGTGATGATGGAAGTGTTCTGAATCTTGACTGTACCAGTGTCAGTATCCTGCTTGTGATATTATAGTACAGCTTTGCAAGATATTACCATTAGGGAAAATATGGTAGAGGGTACGTGGATCCCTCTCTATCATTTTGTAAGTGAATCTATAGCTATTTAAAACTGTATTTATCTCAAAATAAAATCTTAAATATAGGAAAGAAGCCATCACAAGAAATGTGGTAGAACAACAGCATATATATCAATGCATAAGGATATAAATAAAACCTAGACACATCTAATTAGATTTCCCTAATAGCATAAAGATAATGTTAACTTATTCCTAATTAAAAAAAAAAATACATGCTGAAAAATGTCTGTTGAGTGGTGTTCCACTTGGACCTTCAAGCCTAAGAATATAAAATATAAATATTTTCTCATTATTTTCCCTATTTATTCCCCCCAAATTAAATTGAGATATATAGTCCTAAATGTAAAAGTTAAGATTATAAAGCCTCTAAAAGCCAATAGGAGAGTATGTTCATGATGTTGGGTTAGCCAAATAATATTTAAACATGACACAACAAACAATAACCATAAAAATTATAGATTGAACATTATTAAAATTAAAACCTTTCTGTAAATCAATATACAGACCATTAAGAAAATGAAATGCAAGCCACAAACTTGGAACAATTTTCCCAATACATATATCTCAAGGAGGACCTTATTCAGAATATATAAAACTCCTATAATTAAATAATAAAAATACAAG